>NC_141160.1:103840848-104088348 GCF_053477565.2 Lygodium microphyllum
TGCCTTGAGCATTTGCTTAATGGTAAGATCTTCTCCTGCCTTTAAAAGGGAGATGACTTATTTGCATTATACTCAAGATGTACTACCAAGCCATGGATTCGAGCAAGCCCAAGAGCCATCTAAAGAAAAATGGATTCACCTTGCATGCCCAAAACACAGTGATGAGTCAAAGGCCAAAAATCCTAGGTATCCCAAGATTCGTGGTCAACTTATGTATGTTATGCCAAGGAAATGTACCCATCTTACACTCACTGAACAAAGGGATTACATCAAGAAGACTGGAGCACAAGAAAAAGCATCCACAAAGAGAATGAAGAACAAAAACATGAAGATAAAGAATACCAAGGACAACAAAAAGAACTTCCCATTAGTGGATCTTTATTTCCCTCAGTGGATTTTATATCTCCCTTAGTGGATCTAGAAAAACTCTTACCAAGATGTAACTTGACTAGGCTGCCAAAGAGCTAGTCTCCTGGTCCATGTTCACATGCAAGGGGGGCAAAAACCAGCAAGGGTAGAGACTCATCATTTGAGGGGGGGTGTTGAGAAATCAAATGAATGTATGCCCATAGAGGCTGGAGAGAGACTTGCCCATAAGTGGCTTTGTATGAGAGATAGACAATGATGTGTGCTCTAGGAAGAGATGTCCTAAATCCCATAAGCATAGTGAGGAAGAGTGGAACCATCCAAAAGCTATATAAGCATGTACTTGACTCTATTTTCAATGGAAGGTACCATCATTTTGTGACACTCAAGATTGTGTTTATGAGTCCAAGTTAGTCTATCTTGGAACCTAATTCACTTGAGTTACAATCCTTTATCTCAGTCATGTTTCATGTGTATAACCTCTGCCCGTATAACCTCTGCCCGCCATAGCTAGCATAGCTCTAGATCTGTGTTTCTCAACATTGTGGAGATCCTCTAATTGATCCAATTCATTTTGATCTAATTGTTGTTAATGGCTCTAAGGTTTGTCCATTGGGTGTATTGGTCAATCAAGATTGCAAGTGTAAAATTCTATGTTACCTTTGTAGTCATAAAAGGTATAAACTATGATCTTTTGCTTCGACATCCCTAGATGTGGAACTCATGACTTATTGAGGACTAGCCCAATGGTCTAATTTTTGTAGGCAATCAAAGTGAGGCTATGTAGATGGAGATGGAAAGCTTAAAAAACACACCAATGGACCATGATGCTATTTCCAGCATGTTCAGAGTAGATACCAATTGTCCTTTGATCCATAAACCTTTAAAGTGATATCAATACCTTGAGCGTGAGCAAGGATGGATGTATATACTTGCCACTTTGAAATTGGCATTCATAGAGAAGGGAGAGTATAGAAACTCCTATGAATGCTTAAGTGACATGGAACACAAGAATCACCTATATACATGATTGACCCTCCTAGAAAAACATTTTTAATGACAATGCTACTGATGAATCTTGGCTCATGGACCCCATCTAAGCCTAAAGGTTTTCTCTCCACTAAAATAGATAGGCTAGAACTTTGTAAAACTCTTTCACCGTGGAGGTCCTATTTTAAGAAGAAGAAAGAACCTAATATTCAAAACTTTGAAGAATTTCTTACATGCTCAAAGTGGCAATGGACAAAGTTGCATCAAATGTTGTTCAATCACTAAAAAAAACCTATTTGTCTCCCTTAAGGACACTCAAGAGGAAAGTAAAATTGAGGAGGATTCATCAAATTATGAGAGGCACAAAACTCTAACAAAGAGTCTATTGACTATGAGTCTGATAGTCAGACTATTGAACAAATCACACTCGACCCAATGTCTATAAGCCACAAAATTTTTATCATTAATGTAGGCATAATCAAAATTAAATCAAAAACAAAATGATCGGAACACTTAGAGGTCTTGGATTATGATCATTTTGGTTCTTAGACCATAGAACTATTTCTAGCCCATAAGTGTTCATTGAACTATATGAGGACTCCCCCTTTGATGCTCCATGAACGTCAAAGGAATCTAGCTTTAAGTTAGAAGGAAGTACCACCATGGACCCCAAGATTCCTGAACCCACTCTGACTCCTAAATGTAAGCCTAATCGTCCCATCCACTTGCAATGGAAGCAACTTAAGAATGTTTGGTGGAAATAAGCTCACAACAAAAACCATAGGATCTTCCAAAATGCTTCACTAAGTTTAAGGAAGGAGGCTAGATTGTTGTGATGCTTGAAGATAAGGCAACACTAATGAACCTATTAAGGACCAATGGAGGTAAAAGAGGTAAAGCTTGTAGAGAAAGGGGAATCTCCTAAGCATGTCTTTATTGCCGAAGCTTTAACTAGGGAAGATGCAAAAGCACTCGTCCAACTGCTTAAGGACTTCCAGGATGTGTTTGCTTGGAGCTATATAGACTTGAAGGGAGTACCTTCACAAGTGCTCACACATGCTATTCCTTCACAGCCTGACACAAAGCTTGTCAAGCAAAGGACTTATCCTATGAATCCTTACTATGCACATCATGTGAAAGAGGAATTAGATAAACTATAGAAGGTATGATTCATTTATAAATTGAGCATTTGGACTAGGTATCAACCACAGTTATGGTACTTTATAAAAATGGCAAAACCAAAGTATGAGTCAATCATAAGATTGTTAATGCATCAACAAAGAGAACAATTATTTGCTACCTTATACAAATCACATGATTGAAAGAGTGGCAAACAAGGAGGCTTATAGCTTTCTTGATGGGTTCTCCATGTATAATCAAGTGCAAGTCCAATTGGACTATAGTACAAAAGATGGATTTTGCCACCAAATGGGAAGTCATTGCTTACATTATCATACCGTTTGGTCTAACTCATGCTCCAACCTCCTTCCAAAATGATTGATATGCACAATCTTCAAAGAGATGTTGCAACATTAGCTAGAAGTATCAATGGATGGCCTTTGTGTCCACTCCAACCAGGAGGAGCAAGCTTGTCTTTGAACTATAATGTCAATATTATTTATCATTGAAACCTTTGAAGTGCCATTTTTTGGTAAAACATGGTGTCATATTGGGACACGTTGTTTCCAAAATAGCATTAATAATAATATGACCAAGATTAAGGTGATGTTGAGCCTAACGCACCAACAATCGCGACTTTGGACGGGGACTTCTATTGTTTCAGAAGCTACAACTCACTTCAACTCTCACCTTGTCTCTCAACACTCCACTCTAACTAACCAAGCACCCTCCTCTCCAACCCAAGAAAGCAAGAACACAATACTAGCTCAAGTTGTAGTGAACTCACCTAACTTACCTTCTTGCATTTGATGACTTGAAGGCTTGAAGATGGTTCCACAACCATGATCAACACAATCCACTACCATCACTCCTTCTCATCTACTACCAAGCACACCAATGAGTCGAAGAGCTAGTAGAGAAGATGAGAAAAGCAAGATGACGATGAAGAGCTTCACCTTCCCTTAGTCCTTCACTCAACACACCTCTCACTCTTTCCTTCTCAATCACTCTCAACACAATGGAAGAAACATGATAGAATGAAAAGATAGAATAGAAAGCTTGAGTAGTCACGCGGATGGATGTGCTAAAAGGGGTGAACACAACTGAGACCTCCCACCCTTATATAGACCAAGAATCAGGGTTAGGGTTAGGGTTTGCGCCCATTTTGTGTTTAGGTTTTGCACCCCTCTCGTGCATCCTACCCACTTTGTGGGCTCTACGCTACTAAATCATCATTGCATGCTTCAAGCTTATCCTAATTAGACCAAACCTGAGATATTCTAATTGCAAATACTTGTGTGCAACCCACGCAACACTTGTGGGTGTGACAAACACAATTGCAAGTGATAGATACAATCTGCACGGGCTCTCACAAAGTAATACATCTATGATAATGTGGTGATATTCATAATCCCCCAAAAAAATAGTAGCCAACACTTGTGCTTTCTTCAATCTTCTCAAAATACCGTTAACATTATTCTCAATTTGGGAGATGGGTCGAACTCCAATCAATCTTGAAGTTTTGTCCCACACTTGAGGACCCAAAACTGTGAATACGTTATTGTGCAAATACTATAGTGAGTATGCATGCATACATAGTCTAATACATAGTTAGAAGACCGCTTTATGGATTTTGCGAGTGATGATGACTGGCGCTTGATGAAGTAAGGGATCTTGGTCTAATGAAGATGGGAAGAATTGTGGGTGTTGAGGGAAAATGTAGTTATTGATGAAGATGATAAGGAGACACTGATGTGGGATGGACAAGAGCAAGTGTTCAATCCAATAAGCTCTTAAAGAACATGGGTCTTTGTGGGATCAACCAAACATGGTAGCTGATGCAATTGTTGGCTTTATGTTGAAGAACCTTTTCCACCTTTCTGATAAGTAAGGATTGATGAAACTGGGCAGATCAAATAAAGGGGCGAAATGTGCAAGTGACTCAAGGAGACAAGTCAACCAAGGCAAGCCAAGACTCCCTAGATATGTCCTAATGTTGATGTGCCCTAAGTAAGGGTGTGGGAGAATGGAAAAATGACTAGAGGAGATTAGAGACGGAGCCAGCTGACCAAATCCATTGGATGCATCAAACTTAAGGACCCCTAGGTGCGGTGTGGTGCACGTGCGTGCATATTTCTTTTTTCTTTTCTGTATTTTTCTCTCTTTTTTTTCTTTTTTTTTGCAAGTCAAGTAACAATAGTGATATACAGTAAGGCATGCTACCTTACAAGGAGAAGTGGAAGTATGAGATCAAAAGGCTGATTGCAAATAATAAAATTTGGTGCACAAGATGATTCGTGCGTTGATGTGCATACAATGAAGATTTGAACATTGAGCTTGGACATTGAAGCACATTGCCACATTGTTGATAAAGTTGCTGAAGAAGAACCTAAACTTGTTGATGAAGACTGGTATGCTCATTGATGAAGAAATTTGCAATTGCTTCTAAGGAAGTAGATGACCATTAGATGTTATAGTAAAGGTATGGTTTCATTGAAGAAAGCACAACCTCATTGTTGATGGCTCTTTAAGTTATGTGCTTCTTCAGTGAGGCTTCAAGATAAACTTCTTGTCTTGATTGGTCTTTGATGTCTTGATGTGATGCCTCTTGAGCTTGAAATCTTCAAGAAGGTGCTAATGTTAGTGTCAACTTCAAGTCTTTAATGTTGTTGCAGTGTAGGATATTCATGGAAAGCTTCTATTGCCAATGATATTGTCTTAAAGCCTTGAGGTTCATTGCATTTCTTTGTCACCTATTGTTTTCCTAGTGAAACTTTGAGAGTACGATGTAGTGGATTCAAGGGAAAAAGATAGAAAGAATTACAAACAACTTTCTTCTTCCTTGAATTTCACCATCACACGAGGAGTGAAAGGGTTTGAGCTTGTACCTCTTGTTTTTATTTTTTGTTTTTGTCATTGCCTGAGATGTAGTGTTGCTTCTATAGAGTAAGAGGGACTATTGATTTTTCTAGTGAAACAAATTGAGCTAAGGAAAAATATGTACAAAGAAACTAAGACTAAAAAGGAAAAAGAGTTAGTATTCTGCAGTTTTTGGGACCCACAAGTTATAGAAATTTGGATTTTACTCCAATTCGGCAAAAGCATCCAAGTCACGTGGTTTGGTATCTAGTCCACAAATTTAAGTAATCAAATCACTAAGAAAAGAGGGTCCTGCAAAGCGATTGGCAATGTGTAGTTCCTCTTCGATCAAGATATTATCAAGCAATGGGTGATATATCAACTTTCGTTGCAAGGCGAGATTACGAACTAGGATGATAGAGCGCAATGAAGTGGTCTCACAATAAGTTGGGTCAGCTTGAAATATATTGATTGTATGGCATTACTCAATTGTGGTCATAGGATGACTACCATTGCAAGCAATCTCAAGTCGCTAAAAAAACTATTTCTACAAGAATGGACTCGACAAATGACAATCCTGCTCAAGCTCATCAAGTATTGATTGGGGTCTTGGATTTTGGTCATAGAAGCATAAGAAGGAATAAATCGACATGATAGCAAGTGCTCCTGAGGGAGTTTGTTGTCCTCCCAAGTGGAATGTCATTTAGAAGCAACTTGAACTACCTCATCATCAGTAAGGCCTAGATCAATCATTGCAAACAACTTTACATAAGTAGTGTATATGGCCTCAAATTAGAGTAGGCATTCTATTTCAGAGGAATTGAATTTATTTGCCAAATGAGTAGCCATGGTACTCAATGGTTGACATACTAGCAAAGGCTTGATGCAAGAAGGAGGGTCAAGTTTAGTAGGGCTGATCTAGAGATGTGTCTCAACAACTCCTCTGGAGCATCCCGGGTTTAAACTAGCTTAACTGGGACTAACTAATGGGGTGAGTTAATAAGGACATTAGTGGCATTGTGCCTAGGATCTGGATTTGCAAGCATACCTCTTCCAACCACCATTGTGTCTAGGTTAGTAGAAGGTTTATGTACATCACTCTGCTTCACATCATTTGATGAAGATTCGATCATAGTAGCACTAGAAGCACAGGCAAGATTTGGTGTTGTGTCACACAACCTTAGAAAAAATTATTCATAGAAACTAGGATTGTATTCTAATGAAGCATGGTCATCAAGAAGTTGTAGGTCATGGGTGAGACAAAAGATATATCTAGTGACATCACTCATCATGTTGTTCTAATCAACTTATAAGGTGTAGATCTTCCTTTGAGGAATCAAGTTTAGCTAATTTAGAAATGTTGATACCATTGACAAGTGCAAGCACTCGGAGATATGTAGGAGCAACATATGTAGGACCATGCATTGAAGTCCAAAGTGCCTTTCTTTGCTTTGCAATAGTCATTAGGTGGCTACCATATCGTGCAGCTAACCCTCGACTAGAATATCATTTCCATTCAAAATCACTTTATCCTTTTACTTTCTTGGCCAGTGCTACAACATCTTCCCTACTTGATGTGTGCTTCCTAATGTAGAACGCAATAATTAAGCGATGCTTCTCCTGCTCTACCTTAGTCGTTTGCTTTATAACTTCTCCCATGACTGCTAGGTAGATCCAACAAATTTATGATTGCTCTAACCATGTCAATGGCTTTTCTAAGAGTTTCTGATGCTCAACAGTCTAAATTCCAAGATTAGCATGATCATATGCACAAGAAAGTGAAGTCAAGAGTATTTCGTCTAGTTCTTGAGAACTCGTAGCTTCTGATTGATCTCTATGTTGCCCCCTCTTTTCTAACATCTCCATGATAGATTGTTTAGTTGGTTTTAAATGTAGTGGAGCTTTTGGTCGAGAAGAATATGGCTTGGGAAGTAATGGATTCATTATGCTCTGTACACTAGATTCTATATCCTTGTGTGAGATTGAAGTACTAGAGGCTTGTTCCTTAGTTGAAGTGACAGTCTTGGTCACAGCCAAGGGCTATGATTGTATGGGTTCCATCTCATAATGGGAATTAGTAACTTCTGATTCAGTGGAGTGGTCAATCGTGATAGTCAAAAATGACTGTGCACTTGATTCCTTGGACTAAGTGGAAGTATTCATCGTCTTGGTGTTTCTAGATTTGATTGTAACAACACACATAGACGGAGGTCACCGCTCTTTTGATGTTTTCGTAGCTATCCCTTGTGGATCCCCTTCCTTAGATTGAGCAGCTACACTATGCTGTTGCTGCCAAATTTTCAGTTTTGGTTTGGGTGACAAAGGTTCTTGGTTTCGAGGAGACTTTGGTTATTTTGAAGAACCAACAACAACATGGGGTTGTTGCTTATCAATGCTTGAGGGCTTTATCTCATCTATCCTTTGACTTTCTCTTTCAGATTGAATAGCTCACAAGGAAGTGGCTGCTTTGGCTCTAGCTTTTCCTCCTTGCTCGATGACTTTTTCGACACTGCCAGTTCCTCTTGTGGATTAGCAACAACTTCAAGTGGTTGCTCTTTTGGAATTGTGGGTCCAGCAACTAGCTCATTAGTCGCTAACTTATATGGTGTGTTCTCCTCAAGTATCTTGGTCCATGACCTAGATCTCTATGTAGGTCTCTTTTGCTTTCTCTTGGATTTGGATGGGACTTGGTCTGTGATCACTGGAGGTGGCTTTGCAAGTAGTTTTGGTAACCAAATCATGTAATTTCCCACATAAAACCCTTGAGCATGGAGCAATGCTTTCTGAACCCATTGCAACCCTGTGTTAGCTCTCCATCAACACTTCTGATTACTTGTCCTAAATCTCTTCCCCCTTCTAAATAAAGTTCTATTCCCAACAACTTGAGAAGCTATGGTAGTGTTTCTAGTAGCTGTGGTCTTTCCATTGGTTCTAGAGGGTTCCTTACTGAGCGGTGTCGAAGGGTTTCGAAAGCAATGTTGCGACTTCAAAAGTTTTTGATAAATTTCAAGATAGAAGATCAGTTCTAAAATAAGAGATATCGGTGATAAAAGATGGATCAATGGATCATCTTGTGTTAGATCTTTTCTATTCAAAGCCGTGCACAGTTGAGAAGTACAAGGTTTCTGAATCTGAAAATCACAGCAACAAAGATGTATTCACAAACAATTTGCCAAGGATTTTGCAATTCATGGCCACACTCAGGAAAGCTTGAGCTTGCAAGTTGTAAAATGACATCTTCCCATTCTCAGCAAGAATTAGACCTTTGTATACAAGGTTTCTGAAGGCTGGCTTATTGAAAAGTGCAGTTGTCAATATCATAAGTGTTTAGAACCAGTCAGGGTTTGGTCTAAACTCTCTGTCACTATGTTACTTGATATGAATTCACTGTACATCCTGTATACATTCAGCATATCCAAGTAGATAAGTGATATTTGTGTAAGGAAAGGCTTTCCAAGGGAGCTTGCAACACTTGTATTTGTCTGAAGTATATTCAGCACCGGAGGGAAAGGCAGGCTAAAGTACCATGTTCTGCAATTTTTCCTTTCAGATAGAATTCAGTTTCTGTTGGCATGATTCAAGCTTATGCTCCAAAGTTGTAGACCAAGTCTTCTTTTGCTTGCTTTAATTGAAGTCAAAGATCTCTATTCATCTCTCGAGCAGCCATGGACTTCCAGATGTATACTTGGGTGAACATGTATGTTCTGGCAAGACATGCAATGTCAGAATTGCATTTGACTATGAATTCAGTTTATGTTCCAGGATAATAAGAAGGGGGAAGAGAATGGATACAAGGCATAGCTGTTATTAAGAAAACTTCCCACGAGGCTGCAGCAATTGGCAGGTTTCGACCTGCATAAAGTTGAAAGCTCTTGCAGGTTCTTTGCTAATTCGAACAAGAGAGATGGATGATCCTCCTATTTTGTATACCTTTCTCATGCTTTTCCGAGTAGTGTAGTAGTCCAATATTATATCAGTGAGTGTTGTGCTATATGGGTAGTTTGAGATGTCTCAAACGCAGGTCACACTGTGGATGATTGGCAATGGCAGTTACGCGGCTCTCTTCTCGCTGAGAAAAATATCATCGTTGTTGCTGCCCTTTTTCGGTTAGAGTTTGCCACCATCTCCATCTTCGTCGTTTTCTTCAGCGCCTCCATCACAGCAATGTCGTCTTTCAGTTTGAAGTAGCAACGGCGTAGAAGACGTCTGCAATGCTCCCCGATCCTCTTCTCCTCATACCTCTGAACACCGAGATCGCCTCCTTTTCCCCAGACCAGACGACGATCACAATGTCCCCCAAAAAATAGTGTTCTTTCCCCCCCTTTTTTGCCATACAGCACGCAGCTTTTTTTTTACAGAAAAGCGGTCCCAACATCTGCACTATCGATCCTTTTTGGTTCCATCCACAATTTTGGCTTTTCGTAGCAATTGTGTGGTTCTGTGTGTATAGTTAATGGAGGCACGTGTAGTTAGCAGAGGAGATGGACATCTCATAAGGAAAGGTGTTGGTGTACTGGAAAGTGAAGGTCTCCCCTGCATGCAGGGGCTTCCCTCCATTCACAATGCAGTCCCCATATTTCACCTGCTTGAACAGCTGTGGGTTTATGAATGAGGCTGAGGCGAACCAACCACAGGAGACATGGATATCCCTTATTGCGCACTCTGAGAAGCACAGGTTGAGTATCTGGACCGTGCATGTGGGCATCCCATCTGATGATGGCCCATCCTCTCCTTGAAAAACAACCAGGTCCTCTGCTATGTTGCAACCATCTCCAATGTGATCTGATTGCCCAAAATTGAATGCCCTTCGACCCTTAAGTGATGGTTTGCTTGATACTGCAAGTGGACTTGATCTCATGCCATTCACTTGTCCAGAACTGCTAGTTGCCTGTTTGCCCAAAGAGCCTGATAATTCCATGAGACAGAGCACTTGTCTCCTTACAAAACACATGAAGTTCATTTACACAAATGTCCAAGTAAAGCTTTCTGGTCTTCGGAATATCAGTATCAAACTTTATAAATGCATATGGTCTTGCAACCGTGTCAACAATGGTCCCCTGTTTGATCTCCAAAACATTCCTGTAAACTGCTTTCAAATCATTAGGAATCTGCTGAACTTTCTGTATAAAGCCATCTTCAACTCTAAGTTCCAAAGTCCCATGTCAATCAGATCATTCAGAAGATGCTTATTCACAACCACAAATTCACCGCTGAGTACTCTTCGACTGTACATATTTGAGGTATATGATTTAAAACACTCATTATTGTCAAGTATCTGACTTGAAAACACATCCTAGAAATCATCACAGCCAATAATCATAAACTCGTCTTCTTCAGTCATCAACAAAGCTTTTCTCAATTCTGGTTCTGCACTGAAAATACAGTTCATGCCCTCCTTTAATCCCTTGATATGCCAGTTTCTAATGGCTCTTGCAACATTGATCTGTCCATTCAGATATCCATCATCCGCAAAGCCTCCAAGAAACTCTATTCACCATCTTTTCCCTTGTTATATCAATGGCCTTGCCCTTCCTGCAGAGGACAGCTCTACAATCTCCTGCATTGGCCACAAACAACTCTCTTCCAAGCACTAAGACAGTTAAATCTGTTGTGCCAGATGACAAGCCATGATTAATTAAACAAGCTTCTGCAAATACTGTCTCAGTCTGCAGAAAGGCATGTTAGACAGCCTTTTCTATTGCAATTGGAAATGCCACATCTTCAACAATGTAATTGAGTAACTTGTCTTTGACAAACTCTGCTGCTATGGTCATCCTCCAGGATGCCTTTCTCTATTAAACATGCTCCTTCAAGAGAACTTGTAGCTTTGAATGTCAACAACTAGGTGACTTTGTTTGGTTTAATGCCTGCAATCAGTGTCGTCCAGGATACAACATCTTGATCTGACATATTGTCAAATACTTCTTTGCTTTTCCAAGCATACCAGATTTTGCATACATGTCAACCAGAGCATTTTTGATAAATTCCTCTTGCTCCAAACCCTCTTCACTATACTGCCTACGCAGAACAAAAGTATAATCACAACAACTAAATATGTACAAAGTATCAAATCCCACACACACAACTTTTGGGTGGTTTTCACACCTCAAATGCGTAGCAATACGACAGCGGTTCTCTCTTGTTCTCATGTGCCTTGAGTAGTTCATGATGAAGAACTCTCTGGTTGTCCTCTCCAAGCATTTGATTTGACTCTGAGACAAGCTTCTTGCCCTTCTCGTCAAGAGAAGAGACAAGGTCCCCTTTGCTGAAGTAGTGAGTATCTCTATGTCTAGCAAGCTTAGGTATATACGGTGTGCTTCCTGGTCCACAATGCATGTGGTTGCACACTTGAAAGGTCTTCCCTGCAAGACTCCCTTTCCCATATCATCTTGATTTGGAAGCACATAAAATACTGTGGGAATGCTTTTAGTCTCAATAGTCAAGAGAATTTTGCATCGTCCTAAGAGGGAATAGGCTGATCCTCCATATGGTTGGTATTTCCATATTTGTGAGGAGCACAAACTCATATTTGAGAAATATGCGTGAATAGCCAAGGAACTCATGGAAACATTATCATTAGACATGGCTAAGAAGCCATGTGAAAAACAATGTTATGTTGAGTATTTATAGATAGCTCAACTAAGCAACTAGTTAATGTTCAACATTGAAATGATAGGGCAAAGAACATGGTGGAGTGTGGCCATACCTATGTAGCCCCAATTTGGCTAGACTACTAGGCCATAGCTATAACTAGAAGCTCTCGAATGAGAGGCCAAAAAAAGAAATAAGGTTTTTGAATCTTAAGGAAATATTATGGCACCAAAACAATCACTAGACATGTAAGAGACACCATCCATGGGAAAGTTCAAGCATCTCATAATGAAAAATCTAGACCTTAGGAGGAAAATTGATTATTTTGAGCTTAAAAAAGACACTTCAAGTTGGAAAAAGGACATCCAATTGTAGCCTTTAGTTGAATATGTGCACCCAAAAAATCAATAATTTCCATATCTACTTTTCTACCTCATCAAATCAATTGATCTCACATCATCAAAGCCATACATTCCTTTTGAGGCTAAAAATCTACATTGAACCAAGTATGAGCTTAGATTTAATCTAAATTTTCTTGATGACCATGAAGGATTGAAGTTTACATCCATCTATACTACACTCTAGAGCCTAAATTGTGGTATTTATGTAGTTGTGTAATAGAAAGCCACGTAGAGGGAGGTCCCCGCTCTTTTGATGTTTTCGTAGCTATCCCTTGTGGATCCTTTTCCTTAGATTGAGCTGCTACACTAGGCTGCTACTGCCAGATTTTCTATTCTAGTTTGGGTGATAAAGGTTCTTGGTTTCGAGGAGACTTTGGTTGTTTTGAAGAACCAACAACAACATGGGGTTGTTGCTTATCAATAGTTGAGGGCTTTATCTCATCTATCCTTGGACTTTTCGTTTCAGCTTGAACAATCTCACGAGGAAGTGACTGCTTTGGCTCTAGCTTTTCCTCCTTGTTCGATGACTTTTTAGACACTACCAATTCTTCTTGTGGATTAGCAACAACTTCAAGTGGTTGGTCTTTTGGAATTGTGGGTCCAAAAACTAGGGCATCAAGTACCTTGGTCCATGACCTAGATCTCTATGTGGGTCTCTTTTGCTTTCTCTTGGTTTTGGATGGGACTTGGTCTGTGGTCACTAGAGGTGGCTTTGTGGGTGGTTTTGGCAACCAAATCCAATAACTTCCCACATAAAACCCTTGAGCACGAAGCAATGCTTTGGGAACCCATCATAGCCCTATGTTATCTCTCCATCAACACTTCTCATTACTTGCCCTAAATCTCTGCCCCCTTCTAGATATAGTTCTATTCTCAGCAGCTTGAGAAGATGTTGTAGTGTTTCTAGTAGCTGTGGTCTTTCCTTTGATTCTAGGAGTGTTCCTTAGTGAGCAGTGCTCTCTTGTTCTCGTGTGCCTTGAGTAGTTCCTGATGAAGAACTCTCTAGCTGTCCCCTCTAGGCATTTGATTTGACTCTGAGACAAGCTTCTTGCCCTTCTCATCAAGAGAAGAGACAAGGTTCCCTTTGCTAAAAGTAGTGAGTATCTCTATGTTTGGTAAGCTTAGGTATATATGGTGTGCTTCATAGTCCACAATGCATGTGGTTGCACACTTGAAAGGTCTTCCAAGCAAGACTCCCTTTCCCATATCATCTTGATTTGGAAGCACATAAACTACTGTGGGAATGCTTTTAGTCTCAATAGTCAAGAGAATTTTGCATCATCCTAAGAGGGAATAGGTTGATCCTCCATACATTGGTATTTCCAAATTTGTTTGTAACAACACACGTAGAGGGAGTTTGTCACTCTTTTGATGTTTTTGTAGCTATCCCTTGTGGATCCCTTTCCTTAGATTGAGCAGCTACACTATGCTGTTGCTGCCAGATTTTCAGTTTTGCTTTGGGTGACAAAGGTTCTTGGTTTTGAGGAGACTTTGTTTATTTTGAAGAACCAACAACAACATGGGTTGTTCCTTGTCAATGATTGAGGGCTTTATCTCATCTATCCTTCGACTTTTCGTTTCAGCTTGAACAGCTCACGACGAAGTGGTTGCTTTGGCTCTAGCTTTTCCTCCTTGCTCGATGGCTTTTTAGACACTACTAGTTCCTCTTGTGGATTAGCAACAACTTCAAGTGGTTGCTCTTTTGGAATTGTGGGTCCAAAAACTAGCTCATCAGTCGCTAACTTATATGGTGTGTTCTCCTCAAGTATCTTGGTCCATGACCTAGATATCTATGTAGGTCTCTTTTGCTTTCTCTTGGATTTGGATGGGACTTGGTCTGTGGTCATTGGAGGTGGCTTTGCAAATAGTTTTGGTAACCAAATCATATAATTTCCCACATAAAACCCTTGAGCATGGAGCAATGCTTTCGGAACCCATCATAGCCCTGTGTTAGCTCTCCATCAACACTTCTGATTACTTGCCCTAAATCTCTTCCCCCTTCTAAATAGAGTTCTATTCCCAACAACTTGAGAAGCTGTGGTAGTGTTTCTAGTAGATGTGGTCTTTCCTTTGGTTCTAGGAGGTCTTTCCTTTGGTTCTAGGTGGTCTTTCCTTTGGTTCTAGGAGGGCTCCTTACTGAGCAGTTCTCTCTTCTTCTCGTGTGCCTTGAGTAGGTCATGATGAAGAACTCTCTGGTTGTCCTCTCTAGGCCTTTGATTTGACTTTGAGGCAAGCTTCTTGCCTTAAATCTCTTCAACACTTCTGATTACTTGCCCTAAATCTCTTCCCCCTTCTAAATAGAGTTCTATTCCCAACAACTTGAGAAGCTGTGGTAGTGTTTCTAGTAGCTGTGGTCTTTCCTTTGGTTCTAGGAGGTCTTTCCTTTGGTTCTAGGTGGTCTTTCCTTTGGTTCTAGGAGGGTTCCTTACTGAGCGGTTCTCTCTTCTTCTCGTGTGCCTTGAGTAGGTCATGATGAAGAACTCTCTGGCTGTCCTCTCTAGGCCTTTGATTTGACTTTGAGACAAGCTTATTGCCCTTCTCATCGAGAGAAGAGACAAGGTCGCCTCTGTTGAAAGCAGTCAATATCTCTATGTCTAGCAAGCTTAGGTATATACGGTGTGCTTCGTAGTCCACAATGCGGGTGGCTACGCAATTGAAAGGTCTTCCAACCAAGACTCCCTTTCCCATATCATCTCGATTTGGAAGCACATAAAATACTGTGGGAATGCTTTTAGTCTCAATAGTCAAGAGAATTTTGCATCGTCCTAAGAGGGAATAGGCTAATCCTCCATACGGTTGGTATTTTCAGATTTTTTTGTAACAACACACGTAGAGGGAGGTCCCCACTCTTTTGACGTTTTTGTAGCTATCCCTTGTGGATCCTTTTCCTTAGATTGAGTAGCTACACTAGGCTGTTGCTGCCAGATTTTTAGTTTTGGTTTGGGTGACAAAGGTTATTGGTTTCAAGGGGACTTTGGTTGTTTTGAAGAACCAACAACAACATGGGGTTGTTGCTTATCAACAATTAAGGGCTTTATCTCATCTATTCTTGGACTTTTCGTTTCAGCTTGAATAGCCTCACGAGGAAGTGGCTACTTTGGCTCTAGCTTTTCTTCCTTGCTCAATGACTTTTTAGACACTACCAGTTCCTCTTATGGATTGGAAACAACTTCAAATGGTTGCTATTTTGGAATTGTGGGTCCAGAAACTAGCGCATCAGTCACTAACTTATCTGGTGTTTTCTCCTCAAGTATAATGGTCCATGACCTAGATCTCTATGTGGGTCTCTTTTGCTTTCTCTTGGATTTGGACGGGACTTGGTCTATGGTCACTGGTCGGAGGTGGCTTTGAGGGTGGTTTTGGTAACCAAATCCAATAATTTCCCACATAAAACCCTTGAGCATGGAGCAACGCTTTGGGAACCCATCACAGCCCTGTGTCAGCTCTCCATCAACACTTCTGATTACTTGCCCTAAATCTCTTCCCCCTTCTAGATAGAGTTCTATTCCCAATAGCTTGAGAAGCTATGGTAGTGTTTCTAGTAGTTGTGGTCTTTCCTTTGGTTCTAGGAGGGTTCCTTACTAAGTGGTTCTCTCTTGTTCTCGTGTGCCTTGAGTAGTTCATGATGAAGATCTCTCTGGCCCTCCTCTCTAGGCATTTGATTTGACTTTGAGACAAGCTTCTTGCCCTTGTCATCGAGAGAAGAGACAAGGTCCCCTTTGTTGAAAGTAGTCAGTATCTCTATGTCTAGTAAGCTTAGGTATATACCGTGTGCTTCATAGTCCACAATGCGTGTGGCTACACAGTTGAAAGGTCTTCCAAGCAAGACTCCCTTTCCCATATCATCTCGATTTGGAAGCACATAAAATAATGTGGGAATGCTTTTAGTCTCAATAGTTAAGAGAATTTTGCATAGTTGTAAGAGGGAATAGGCTGATCCTCCATGTGGCTTGATAGCTGCATTGGTCACACGACGAGTTTAGGTTGTTCCCATACCTCATAGGTCAAGATTTTGTAATTTGAACCTTTGTCTATGAGAGAGTCAATGATGAGCTCTCGCTTGGCAATTAGTTTGACACTAAGATATGCATGAGGGATTAGCTCTTAATCTTTTGGGTCACTGTTTGTGGCTTAGACCTTTTGGATATTAAGCATGGTAGACCTAGTTAGGGTACTACATGAAACCTTGCGTGTTGGATAGTCATGATACATGTGAGTGATGTTGCACTCAATGCATCTAAGATCAACCCTTGGAAATTTATCTATCATCATTTGATTTGCTAGCTATGGCCTAGGCTATTATGTTGCTAGCTCTACCAACATGTGAATGAATAGGTGGATGGGAATGTTTGCTCGTTTGTGTTGACTCATCAAGTTTTAGGACCTTGAGACCTAAGGTCGAGTCTGCTATAAGGCACATCAACATAGTGTAAGGCTCTTAATAGCCAAATGACAAACTCTTCAACTCTTCTTGCAATGGTCTTGTGTGGTTCTTAGTGTAGGTATTCTCATTCAACTCTCTAATCTTGTCAATTCTTCTTGAATTTTGCAACTTCATTTCTCGGAGTTTCTATCCTTCAAATTTGTCTCTCGTTAGTCAATCAATCTTGTGATTTTGTGCTAATTACAAGTGGTGAATTTATGGGCTCAGTGGTTGGCTTCTCCTCTCAATTACTGCGGACTTGGTACTTTCTTTGAACAGGGTTGGGCTTAGGACTTATGATAGCTTGTTCAACAATATTTTACTCATCGAGCCCTTGTAATGATTAGAATGGAGCACATGATGATAGCAGCTTGGTTGGACGATTTCCCCCCTAATGATTTGCAGTGTGTCCTATATGTAGATGTGAAAGTGACTATTGTGGTTGTGCACTATGATCCTAAATTACCTAAGGTAATGTTAGCCTAGTGTGTGTGCTAAGGTTGCCTAGGTGCTATATGTGCAATGTGTGCACTAGGTCCTTAGTAAGTGATGGGTCAAATATTTCAGAATTTTGTTTAGTTGTTGAGTGGGATTGTGAAGTAGCTTAAGGGTTCTCTCAATGTTGGTCAAATACAACACATTCTCTTCATCATTTCCATTTTCAAAGTTTCAAAAAACACGAAGTGTGAAATCAAGCTTTCTTCCCTTCAAATGCAATGTGCATGTGTGCACCCTCAAAGTATCACAACCATGTCATGTTGATAATATGGCAAGTAAGGACAACATTTTGATGCAAATACATAAAGCAAGAGGTTCAAATTTAGAATGTGAGTAAGACAAGTATGAGTGAGACTTGAGACATGGTGTGTGTGTGTGTGTGTGTGTGTGTGTGTGTGGGTGTGGGTGTGAGTAAATTTGTGAGTGATTGGTTAGTGTGAGTGAGTGAGTATGAATGAGGGATAAGTGAGGTGTGAGTGTGAGTGAAGGATAAGTGAGATGTGAGTGTTAGTGATGGATACATGAGATGTGAGTGTTATGGGTACGAGTGAGTGTGGATATGAGTGAGTGAGTATAGGTATGAGTGTGATTGAGGATGAGCGAGGAATGAGTGGGTAGAGATGAGAGAGTGAGAGTATGATTGAGGTAGGTATGAGTGAGTAAGGGATGATTGATGAGTGAGTGAGGATGAGTAGGTAGGGATGAGAGAGTGAGAGTATGAGTGAGGTAGGTAAGTGAGTGAGGAATGAGTGATGAGGGATGAGTATGAGTAAGGTAGGTATGAGGGTGAGTGTGAGTGAGGATGAGTGAGTGGGTATGGAGCCCCAAGAGGAAAACCAAGGAAAAGGGGATTCTACTGCAAGAAAATCTATCTTGTAACATCAACAAGCTTTTATTTCATTCTTTTGATGATCAAAACAAAGAAAACATCAATTCTTCATGTAACATCATAGTAAATATCTCCCAAGGATTTGATAGAATCAACCATAATCTTCAACTTCATCATAGAATCCATCAATAAAACAAAGAACATAGAAGAATACACCATCTTTGAATGGAAATAAATCACATAGTAATCATCTTCAAGGTCTTCATAGTTTTCTCTCTCAATCTCTCATATACAATTACACTGTTTTGATAGAATTGGCTATCTCTAGCTCTCTCTCTTTCTCTCCATCAATAGTACATCATATCCTCACTACAATACTCTCATAATAACTCTCAATAATCCTTCTTAGGTCGTGGATGCACCTCCCAAGAGGCATGTCTGATATGAAGAGGCACCAGAGCCACTACAGTCTCTCTTCACAGCTCACTACTGTCACTGTCACTCAGTCTTCAACAGCTGCCTCTTCCATTTGTTTTAGCTCTTTTGAACTTAGATTCATCCTTTCCAAAAGCTAGAAAACTTTCCCAAAGTCACACATACATTCTACAAAACACTTACAGAAGATCTACAGAACAGCACAGTACAGTACCAGAGCAGATAAGAACAGTTACAGAGCAGAGATAGAGGCTCTACAAAAGGTTTACAAAGGGTTACGGAAGGTCATTAGAACCTCATAACTCTAAAACCATTCCAAACTATCAAAAACTATTCAATAGGCTTCCAAAAGACCTCAATCTTCATCAATCATCAATCCATGCTTCATACAGAAGAAAATCAGAACAAAACAGAAGCTATACATAAGGTATACAAAACCAATCAGAACCTATCAAAACATCACGGAGCTTCATATCTCCACTAAAAATCATCATGATCTTCCAAAAAATAATAAATATCATCTAAATCATTATTAAATACTTCCATTAACAACCATACATCACTCTAAATCCATAAAAAATCAATCATTTAGTCCTCAAAAACAACAAAAATCAGTCAAAAATTCAGTCTTTTTCCACTCTCAATAGGGTATGAGTGAGTGAGGGATGATATGAGAGAATGAGTGAGTGTGAGTGAGGGATGAGAGAGTGAAATTATGAGTGAGGTAGATATGAGTGAGTGAGGGATAATTGATGAGTGAGTATGGAGATCGTGTGTGGGAGTGAAAGAAGGTGATGTATGTGTGGGAGTGAGAGAATAAGGTATATTTGGGAGTGGGTGTTATGTGTGGTGTAGGGGGTGTGGTAGTGAATGTGAACATATGTAAATAGATATGGAAGGGGGGTGTGTGAGTTCTAGCATGGGTTAGGTATGGAAAGTTGGGTGTGTTAGTTTGGTGTAGATGTGGATATAGGGGGTGTACTAGGTTTGTGGAGAGGCAAGTGGATAGGGTGTATGATCAAAGTAATGGTATCTCTTCTTCTTCTTCTTCTTCTTCTTCTTCTTCTTCTTCTTCTTCTTCTTCTTCTCGTATCTATTCTTCCTTCACCCCTTATTTTATACCTTCTTCTAATACTTCTTCCACCATTAGATGAACTACAAGCTTTCCAAGAAGACACAAATTTTAATAACATATGCGCAACCTTACCACACAAGAAATCCAACAAGGAGAGTATGAGTTTGCATTTTGTGTTTGAGATTTGAGTTTTTTAATTTGTTTGTGTTTGTGTTTTTTCCTACCCTAACAATGCCTCTCTTCACAATCTCAATCCAACGAACCAGTTCCTTCTGATTCGACCTTCCCAACCTAGTCGCATGGGTTTCAGAATGCTAGCCTCAAACACAGATGATCGGAACCCCATTGATCCCTTCCACGCCCATGCATAAGCCTCCTATTCTGCCACACGGTAGGAGTGTGAGAACCTCCGTGGTTGCACCATCTTATGTCCTAGCAATGGAACCAAAATGTTGAGCCTAACGCAACAACAATTGGGACTTTGGATGGACTTCTATTGTTTTAGAAGCTACAACTCACTTCGGTGACAATCTCTCACCTTGTCTCTCAACACTCCACTCTAACTAACCAAGCATCCTCCTTGTGACAAATACAATTGTGAGTGATAGATACAATATGCACGAGAGTGAGCCCCGGCTCTCACAAAGTAATACATCCATGATAATGTGGTGAGTCCATAATCCCCTAAAAAAATAGTTTCAATGGGTAAGCATAGAAGAAGTAAATGTTTCACCTCCGGCCAATAATCCTCTTGCAGGTTGCGGTTTTGGGCGATAGATTGGTTTATGCCGTGCTAAGTTAGGCTTTGTTCCATGGACTTAGCGGCCTGATTCTCTTATGGTTTAAGTGTCTCTGACAAGATGTTTTGTGTGGTCAAGCTTGAGGGTGGCGTTTCAGTAGGGCCTTTGGTTATTTGGGCTTTAGGTAGCCAAATAGAATCGATCTAAGGCCAAGGTACCATCAAATCAGCGACAATTGCACTTTCTGCAGTCTTCTCAAAATACCATCAACAGGTGATAATGGATGTTCCATCTTCCATCAATCCCAAGGGATTTTAATGTTTTCTTGGTGATGTTGGCTATTATATCTTGAACTATACCATTATTCTCAAGCCTCTTTACAAACTTTTAATTGTGTGGGTGTAGACTACAAACTATCAAGAAGCCTTTGAGGCCACCCTAAAGTGTAAAAATGTTAGATCTAGAGCATAGCAAGAGATATGGAGGTTGGAAGATGAAGACTAAATTCATGTTGACATGGATAATGAGTAGACAACTATTACACAAGTGAATTAGGTTCCAAGATGGAAGCTTAAACTCATCAAGACAATCTTGTGTATTGGACTGACAATGACAATGACACTAACTAAAAGACGAAAGCATCATGATATTGCATTCATCATTATGAAAGTGATAGTCAAGTACAATGCTTTATAGAAGTTGGGTTGTTCCACTCTCCTCACTGTGCATATGGGATTTAGGTCATCTCTTCCTAGAGCATACATCATTTGTCATTTCTCAACACCCCCCTCAAATGATGACTTTCTACACTTGTTGCCTTTTGCCTCCCTGCATGGTGACATGGCTCAAGAGACTAGCTCATAGGCAGCCTAGTCAAGTTAAAGCTTGAAACTTTACATCTTTGGCAAGGGTTTTTACAAAGAAAATCCACTAAGGGAAAAATAGAGATCCACTATGGGAAAGACATATGAAAGATACAATGAAAATTATTTAGAACAATTTGTCCGAGTTGTTGATGATAGCGAAAGCATCTTCTTCTTCTTCATTTACGAACTAGTTCTGGTGGTGATCATTTTGCATCTGTTGTGCTCTTTTCTTGTGGAAACAATCACTAGCTGTATGGCCAGTCTTGCCACAGAATGACATATAATCCAATCCTTGTTGTTGGTGCTGAGTCCTCGACCACGACCTTTTGTTCCATAAGTGCCCTTGGTGTAGAAGAGACAAGAAAGAAGATTGAGAAAGCATGATCCTTGTAGTAGCTCCACCAAAAACCAAAGAATGGAAGAAGATGAATAACAAGGCACTAGGCATCTTTGCCTAGGGACTAAGTGATGATGTGCTACATCATATCTCTAGCATTAGAGATGCTAGAACTGCTTGGGAGGAACTTGACAGGATCTTTGGTATCCAAGTAAAGAATTCAAAGGTCAAATTACTCATGCAATTTTATAAACTGGATATAAGAGATAGTGCTTCCATGACCATGCACATTAACAGGTTCAAGAGCCTAAAAACCTAGCTTGCAACTCTTAAGAAGAATATTGATGAAGATGAAGCAATAGCCGTACTACTTGCAAGTGTAAATAAGGATCCATATGAGAATCTTGTGTCCACCCGAAGCAATGTTCCAAGTCTCTCACTTAAAGATATTGATTCATCGCCTTCATCATCTTCAAAGAGATCCCAAAGGTCTTTCCTCATGAGGTGATACATGGTCTTTTCCTTCCAGGCATGTAAGCCTTCTCCATTGAACTTTGCTATTTGTTTGAGCTCTACCATTTTTTATCAGCAACAAATTAGCCAACAAAGGAGTTGTACTTCAATGTGTCAAGAGACACAAGATGATTAGTATTTAACGACACTGCATGAGTATTAAAAAAATACTATCTTGGAGCTCAATGTCGGATGTTGATGCTTGATCTTCTTCTTTCTTTCGTTGATTTAGTGTGATGCTTTGCTGAAAATTAAGTGCTCGATAAGACTAGAGCGATAGAGTCTTCAGTGGACTGAAAGGAGTAAGAAAATGAAAGGTATTATGACCTTGAGGAAACTTGGCTATGGTTGCCCTTTTAGGATTCCAGGATAGGGGCCTAGTTTTTTACTTACTATAGATCACAGAGATGGCCACTTGGGAAACCCTTTGAGTTGGAGAGAGCTTAGATATGGCTCTTTGAAAGCCCTATGGTTGCAAGGCAGATTGCGTAACGCAGAGGGAAAATTGTCGTATGGACAGTAAATGGCACAATTCTGGACAACGGGTTTGAATTTTGACAGTGCTGAGCTTTGGAGTGGCCAATGCCAAGCTTTTATGTGATACAAAGTAGCGCCCTGAGTCATAGAACAAATCCCTAGAAGGAAGAAAGTTGAGATATGTTCTGACTTGAGAGATCCAGAAGCTCAACGTTAGGTAGGTGCTATTTTGGCTATGGCAGACACAAGGTTAAGTGGAGATGGAAGTGAGAAATGGAATCATGAGCTGGACTTGAGCTGACTACAAACAATTGTCTTGACTAACCTTCACATGAGAAGGTAAAGGATATTGAGGTTAAGAGGGATTGAGAGAGCAGAGAAGGGAGTTATGTCATGCTCAGTTGAGCTTTGACACCATGTAAAAATGTCAGACCTAGAGCATGGTAAGAGCTATGGAGGTTGGAAGATGAAGACTTAAATCATGTTGACATGGATAATGAGTAGATAACTGTTACACAAGTGAACTAGGTTCCAAGATGGAAGCTGTGACTCATAAAGATAATCTTGTGTATTGGACTGACAATGACAATGACACTAACTGAAAGAGGAAAGCATCATGATATTGCATTCATCATTATGAAAGTGATAGTCAAGTACAATGCTTTATAGAAGTTGGGTTGTTCCACTCTCCTCACTGTGCATGTAGGATTCAACACATCTCTTCTTGGAGCATACATCATTTGTCATTTCTCAACATAAAGAAGGGTCTAGTGACAACTACACCAATATTGTGAGCCCCAGCCCCAGACTAGACAATCACATTTCATGTATACATTAACACTTTCAAGATTTGCCATTGGAGTTGTATTGTGCCAACTTGGTAAGAATAATATGGATTTTTTTAATGAGTTTTGCTAGCAAACAACTCACTAAGATAGAGATGAATTATTCTACCATTTGAATGGGAAGGCTTAGGGATGGTCTATGCTGTAAATGAATTTTAAGATTATTTACTTGCTAGTCCCTTTACCTTTTTTGTTGATCATTAGGCTTTGTTGTGCTTGGGAAATAGGCCATGGACCACAAGTTGTATTGCTAGATGGCTATTATGTCTACTAGAGTTTGACTTTTGTGTGGTCATGTACAAAGGAAACATCACTACATTGCCCATCATATATAAAAAATAACAAGTGGTGATACCACAATTGGGTTTGACTTACCGTGATGCCTACTTGGTTAGAATCTAGCAAAAGCACAATTGTTCAAAGCTGATTTGACATCCTATTGGGCTAAGGATATAGTTCACATAAGGGAAAATGGCTTATTAGAATGACCAATAGAGAAGGCAAGGCTCACCCATCTTTTGATCAAGACTTGACCCTACCAAATGATTATAGGACAACTTAATTAATTAGGATACGACAATCTTCTTTGAAAATGTGTATGTGAGCATGAGACTAAGGATTTGCTCCAATAAGCACATAGATGAATAGCAAATGGTCACTTTGATACCAATGCCACATTTAAGAAATCCTTACACATCTCAGTTATGATGGCCAACCTTGTTCAAGGGTTCAGTGTGTTTTGTTAAGTATTGTGATGAGTGTCAACACTCCAAGTTTCCAATTTAAAGGACCAAATGAAGCTTTCTCCTATAATTTCTTGTCAACCCTTCAAAAAATGAGGAATTGACTTTTTGAGGCCCATTGATTCAACCATCCAATACTCTCAAGCCTGCTACATTATTGTGGCTACAGATTACATGAACGAATGGATTAATGCCTGTCCACTTTCTTGGTCATTCATAGAAAGTCTTCTCCTTACGATCCTTGAGCTAATGACCAAGTGGAATCCACCAACAAAATCGTGATTAATGTCTTGAACAAGACCATTGATTTGGAAAATAAGCTCATGGTAGCCTTGTGGGCCTACGGAACAACTTGAAGCTTACAAGACAACTAGGGTCCAAATCCCTTTTTGACACACATATTGAATAGATGTAGTTATGCCTCTGGAATTCCTTATTTCTAGTCTCTGCATAACAATGCAAAATTATTTGCAAGGCACTAAGACTTGGGCTAAATGCCTTGTAGAATTAGAACATGTGACTGAAGCTCACCTCTATAAAGGCAACCTAGTGTTCTTATATCCTATTAAAGGCATCAAGCATAAACTCAAACTCAAAGGCATTGGGCCTTATCATGTTCACGTGATCAATAGGACAAGAAATGTAGAACTCAAAACCTTGGAGGGGAAAACATTAGGCATTTCAATGGTAGTTGTATCAAGAAATCCTCGAGGACATTACTTACATAAGCCCCCCCATGCACCAAACTTGATATTCTTGTCAACATTGTCATGGTGGCAAAACAAACATGGTATGAGTAACTCAAGCAGCATGTTGAATACAATGCTTAGGCCATGTCCTTACACAAATCAGACTCTAAGGATGAGCATCTCATTCATCTAGCTTACCTCCAAGTCCAATTAACCACCATTAAGCATGTTACAACTAATGGTTTGATTGATGAAGGTTTAGACTTCAATATAGTACCACATATTGTTTGAATGCAACTTGGCCAATTGAAATTGACATAAAACCCTCTCCCATGCCACCTTTTAGCCTCTCAAGGCTTCCTAACCATTGTTCAAAAGGTTGATCTAGTGTAAAGGCACTTAACACAAACCCCATATCACTCTTTTATGGGTATCCTGAGCTCTTCTAGGGGCTCAAGGGTACTACCATGGCAATCACTTCATTTGGATCCTCAAATGGACCAAACCACATTTTGTCACTCTTCCCCACCTAAGGCAAGTTCAGAGCATCTAAAACCCATGAATACCTTTCAATGGAAACCACATCTCCTATAGACTTGTGCTATTGACCCTCCAAAGTAGTTTACTCTTCAAATTATGATAGAGGATGAGGAGGGTACTATAGTCCAAGATGATGCCTCTATCATGAGGGTCTTTACAAAGCATCTCTCTAGCATCGTTGGAAACCCCCAGAAGCTAGTTATTGAGTATAAGGAGAGCCTCCAACTCATGCTACAACCTTTGGAGGAGGTGATAGATAATGAATTCGCCCTTCTACTTGCGAGATTGTTCTTAGTAGATGAATTGCAATATACATTTCGGAGGACAAAAAAAAGTAAATCTCCTAAACCAAATGGTATACCAGCTCAAGTCTATCAAGTGGTATGGGGAACATGTGGGGCTGACATTTGTGCCTTTGCAAACCAATGTGTAAGAAAAGGGTAGATCGCTACACACGTCAATGAAGATCAAACTCCTTCCCAAATCCTTGGTTGGATCTAAGTGGGAAAATGGTGCCCCTTGAGTATGTTGAATGTGACAGATTAAGAAGTGTAGAGACTTCTACAAGCCTAACAAGGATATAATGGCCAAGCTAGGAGGCAGTGATTGAAAGGCTAACTACGTGGCATTGGAGGCTAACAAGCACATGGCATGCCACCCCAAGCAAAAAATAGAATCTCCTTCTTTGGAAAGTGGTAGCTAGGAAGTTGCCCACCAAGGGTAAGGGAGCCCAATACAAAGGGTATAGCCCTTATTGTGGACTCTATGCAGTTCACACTAAATCAGTAAGCCACCTATTTTGGCATTGTAGGGAGGATACATTAATTTGGACTAGCATGAAAGAGTGGATGAAGAAAGCTGGATTTAATGAAGTTATAGGAATGAGAGGAGCCTTACTTGGAGACAAAGGAAAGATAGACGAGGAAACTTGCAAAGTTTGGAATATTATTAGAGCAGTGATGATCAAGAATGTATGGAGTAACAGAAATAAAGTTGTCTTGAATCCCTAAACATGAATTAGTGAAACATGTGCGAGAGGAAGACGTGCTAGCACTACCTTGGGTTTTGAAAAAGAAAGACCGTGGCTTCAATGTGGCTTGTATTATCGTGCTCAAGTCCAGATAGAGTTTTGGCTTATGCCTATTCATCCCATCTTGGTATACATAGTTCCCCTTTATATATGTTTCTTTTGATTCTATTAATATATTCCATCTAAATAGAATATAGATTGACTCAATCATTGGATATTCCACAAACCCATGCTAGTCCCTCAAACCCATATTTTCTCGTGTGTTTCGAAAACACATTTGTCTATCCCGAAAGCCACCTTATATTCCTCCATCATGTGATCTTCCTCATAACAAAATAGGTGAGACTACCAGCCATTCATGGCTGTGGTGGCCGTGCCAACTTCTCATCTCTCCACCACCACGTCCGTGACCATGGCCATGGCTGCTCAGAACAGTAGCACGAGCTTCCTCTGCGGTCACTGCCCTGCCTTCCCTGTGATCCGCTCGTGCACCATCCCATGCCCCTGCCCTTCTCCCCTGCAAATTAATAAGAAGGGCAAACCCTGGCATCAGAGCCCGGCCCTCTCCCCTTTCCTGCGGTCTTCTTATCAACCCACCACGCTGAGAGTCCGTTCGAACCCTAGCCCCCCCCCTGCCCCTGCCGTCACTCCCCTCTCAGACCTCTATGATTTTATCTGCCATGGACCCCTGCTCTCCAAGGTTGGGCTCGGCCCGGATTCCATCACTTCCTCCATGGATGAATGGCTCGAATTGGGGCTACGTCTCTCGCGGCAGCTCGGCTTCAATGAGCTCTTCTTGTCTCCCGAGGAGAAAATTAGGGTTTACCATTACTACATCCCCGTTTTCATGTGGGTCAAGAAGCAGCTCCAGCAACACAGGTCTCAGTTCCAAGAGGATGAGGTGCCGCCCTTAGTGGTGAGTCCCATCTTATGCTCTGTCATGATCAATTCATAAAACGGAGTGCTTAGAAGTGCCTATACATGGACATGCTTATCTGATCAATAATACCCTCTCATGCTTTATCATGATTTATCCATAAAACAGAGTGCTTAGAGGAGGCAATGCCTACACATCGATATGCATTTGTGATCAACAATACCCTGTTGTGCAGCATTTTGTTAGTCCGTAAAACAGAGTGTTTAGAGGAGGCAACGCCTACACGTTGATATGCGTTTGTGATCCACAAAATTGAATATTTCTTGCTCACGTAGTGTTACTATTCAATGCTGTCTAGAAGCAGAAAGATTGTATGTAGTGATGCAATTCTATTTCCTGTACATACACAACGTGCGATTGTGACTGATCCCCTTAAAGTATCGGAGTACAAAATATATTTTCATGCAATAGGAAAAGCTATTCTGAAAAGATATGTATTTGGTATTGACATTGGTGAGCATTTTTTAATCAGCATTCAAGCTTGTATGCATAACTGGAAGACTTATTTGTTATCAGCGTTCAGGCTTTTACATTGAAAAAGGTTTGTATCAACATACAAGCTTTTGTCTATGATATAGACAGATAGCCTCCTTAAAAAACAGTCATAAAAAACAGTGGAACTGCTTTACATTTCTTAAGCTGTCTCAGTCAAATGACATTCTAAGCCAAGATTGGTGCATGTGCACACATGAATTACTTGCATTATCATAATGTCCAAAGGTTTGTTGTATTACCTTGCAGATTGGCGTCAGTGCTCCTCAGGGTTGTGGTAAAAGCACGCTTGTATATTCTCTTGATTACCTTTTCAACTCCTTGGGCAGGTGAGTCTAGTGCCATTATCTGTATTAGTTTTCATGCTCTTGACTGTATTCGCCATAAACTGTTGCATTCAAAAGTGAGCTTTGTTCTGGAGGCTTGCTATTTATTTGCAAAGATTGTGCGTAAAAAACATTGTAAGCTTTTGTCAGCTTAGCAAACTGCTTACATAGTCCAGTAAAAACTTGCCATACAATGCCAGATCTGCGGTCTCTGTTTCGATCGATGACTTCTACCTCACAGGGGCTGGTCAGGTATGTATTTGCTGATAGTGAGGGTTTTTTTAAGAAGGAAGTTGGAGAGAATTAAAATCATGGTTGTATTTTGATGCATCACATAGTTGCTGTATAGTCATAGAGGTGGGTGGATTGTATAGATTGAGATGGACAGTTAATTTGTCTGGTCTGGATTGGAAACTGAGTTCCAAAGGCAAGAAAAATAGATTTTTTAAAAAATGTTTAGAAAGTTGTTGATGGTTTTTAACTTGTTGAGGTCGTTAAAAGGAATTGATACAGTTGTGTTTACGATGTTATTGCATCACCAATACTTATCGTATATTATTGTTTGACATTTCATTTAATATTGAAGGGTCCAAACGAGAAAAGGATGTTGAAGTATGGATGGAGGCCATAGTGAATATTATGTTGTAATAGATATCTTTAGTATCTAGGTCTTTTTTATAGGGTTGGCAAAAATTTGGTGGAAAGAGTGGTGTTGGTAGCATCAAATCGATCCTACTACTTTTCTTGGAGTGAGGTCAAAGACATGGCTCACAGTCTAGAAAAGATCTCTATGTATACCACATGACACGATCAAGATGAATGATTTCTTCTAACTCAAGCAAAAGAAACTAGTTTGAAGATAAAAGCCATTATTCATTAGTTGACAATTAAAAATATGCACCTTAAATTACCTCAGAGCATTTGGTGTGTTAATAAAGTGTTTCCACCAATTCAAAGTTATGTGATAGATTTTGCATTAGTTGTTTTCAAAAATTGCTTGTATACATTTGATGATTTTGAATAGATGTCAAGGTGTACTCATTTCTCGAGTGGGGGACTGGATTTGACTCATTGAATTGGTACAAAATGGTATCGCATTCAAAGACCAATACCCAAGTCTCCAACCTTTACTTTGTGATGTTTATGTGCTAAAGGACTCGCTCAATTGCAAACTAGAGAGTCATTGTTTAGTTTTAGTTTGAGAGTGGGTGATCAGTGAAAAGAAATGGTATGTGAACACAGAGTAAACAAAGTATACACTATCTGTAAAATGCTGAATGCGAATCAGTGAGTGAGACTACGAATGATACAATTAGGGGGTCTTGACCCCTGTGTCTCAAGGACCGAAGCAGAGGTGTTTGAGAATGGTGTTAAGAGTGTGTTGTACTTGAGATGGATAGTAGTAGTAGTAGCAGCCCATCAGGTTGTGATGAAGATGTTGATGCAATAGAGGGAACAATGTTCAATTTTCCACAATCTTTGATTAACTTGGATGATGATGGTAGCAGAAAAAATAGGTACCAGTGATGGAACACAGCTGTGATAATTTTAGCAGTCCACATGCATCCAGGAGATAATGATGGGTTTAGGGTGGCCTCACAATCAACAAAACATAGCTTTGATTAACTTGGATGATGATGGTAGCAGAAAAAGTAGGTACCAGTGATGGAACACAGCTGTGATAATATTAGCAGTCCACATGCATCCAGGAGATGATGATACCATACAAACAACACGTGTGAATGACATGCTGTGGACCGGCAGTATCTCAGACTTCCTCTCTAGATGGATGTGATCTGATACAACAAGAATGGAGGAGTGGACCCTAAGGAGAGGCCCTAAAGGCACCCAATACAAAGCCTAATAAAGATCCCAACACCCATGATATGTACACCATTAACAGGCTGTAGACAGGTTGCCAAGCACCTCAAATCCAATCTGCACACAAGACATGATACAAGTTTTATCCTCAAACATAAGAGGAATGGACATCATACTTAGCTTCTAGCCATAGAGCCGAACATGCTTAACTCTTGAGCTTGGGAGCTAGCAACAAATCGGGCCATGGTCACATCCCAAGAGTTGGCCATACCACCAGCCTACACCATCCCAATGTATAGATGTGTCAGCCTATGTGCCAAGAGTCTAGGAGTAGTGATCACAAAATGAATGTGCACTAGAGCTCCTTGAGTCCTATAAATAGGTCTTGGCTACCCTAACCATGAAGTGCCCCTAGTGTATTCACACTAAGTCATTTCATCACCACTTTGACCAATGCTACTAGTACCCATTTGAATGTCCAAGGATGTAATGTTAGGTGCTCCTAGAAACTCTAGGGAAACATGGAGAGAAGTAATGCCATCTCTTTGCCATAGTCTAGAGGGAAACATATTCCAGTGCCTATCACTTATCCACCTTGTCTAAAATGTGCTCACACTAATTAGTGAGACCCATTGGTTGTCAAAAGATGACGTACCAGCGAGACAATAGGGTTTGCGGGGAGGAACAAGGTGTGAACTCGGCAAACACGGAGAAGAGAAGAGAAGAGAGAAGAAACTCTGATGAATGAAATGATGAAGTTTCGAATCATGGAGTGAATGTGATACATGGGACCAAGGGTGCCGTAGCACAAGGAAGATGATGAAGACAACGACGAACCACGAACCGCAATGTCTTCCTGAAGGGGTGTGAGGGTAGTAGAGAGGCTGGAGAGAAGAGGTGACAGATTGAATGAATGAGCTGTAAGGAATGAATGAGAGAGTGGCCTATAAATAGGCACAGTCAGTCTAGGATGGCGCCCCTTTTTGGGGCTGCAAACCCTAAACGCAAAACGCAGAAACACAAAAATGCAAATTGTTAGTGAAGGGTTTCTCAATTCCCCCTTTCATGCCCAAAAAGGGGAACAAGAGAAAAGTGAGGTGGAGATGCAATGCTACATGCTAAAGAATGCTCATGCAGCAGGTGCCACTTCGACAGTGTCCCTTGTGGGGAAATTGGTCACTTGCCCAAGCGCCCTAGTACAAAGATGATGAAATCATGCAATGCAGAGGAATGTTGGACTTTGTGTGGTGCCAAGAACCATAAGGATATACCCGTACTCGATCTCGAGAGGTGGCTCCATGCTAACCAATTGACCAATGCAAAAAGATGAAGAGGAGGAAGATGTAGAGGATCCCTAAGATCCAAGATTTCCACCGGAAAGGGAACCTGCAATAAAGACTAGTAGACAGAGTGAACTGGAGAACCCGAAACACAACCTCGGGAGAGAAGCCACTAGCTTCGTGCATCCATGCTGGAAGGAATACAAAGGCCTCGTCACCAAGCCGCGGCTGAACCTTCGAGGTCTCGATCTAGGTGGTACCTGAAGATCTTGGGTATCAGTAGAAGAGATAACTGGTCGAAGACATCTACCCCAAGAAAGTAGAGGATGGGTGAATAACTTCATTTCAAGCCCAAAAAGGGGGAACAAGAGAAAAGTGAGGTGGAGATGCAATGCTATATGCTAAAGAATGCTCATGCAGCAAGTGCCACTTCGACAGTGTCCCTTGTGGGGAAATTGGTCACTTGCCCAAGTGCCCTAGTACAAAGATGATGAAATCATGCAATGCAGAGGAATGTTGGACTTTGTGTGGTGCCAAGAACCATAAGGATATACCCGTACTCGATCTCGAGAGGTGGCTCCATGCTAACCAATTGACCAATGCAAAAAGATGAAGAGGAGGAAGAAGATGTAGAGGATCCCTAAGATCCAAGATTTCCACCGGAAAGGGAACCTGCTATAAAGACTAGTAGACAGAGTGAACTGGAGAACCCGAAACACAACCTCGGGAGAGAAGCCACTAGCTTCGTGCATCCATGCTGGAAGGAATACGAAGGCCTCGTCACCAAGTCGCGGTTGAACCTTCGAGGTCCCGATCTAGGTGGTACCTGAAGATCCTGGGTATCAGTAGAAGAGATAACTGGTCAAAGACAGCCACCCCAAGAAAGTAGAGGATGGGTGAATAACTTTATGTGGAGTAGGTTCTCCCTCTGAGGTGGGAGGTGGAGGGGCCCCCGCTGAAGTCGAAGAAGTAGATGCCTCCTCTGAGGGCAAAGAAATAACAACCCCCTCTGAATCCCCTTCTGAAGTAGATAGGGAATCCAAAAACTCATGGATCACGGACTCCGAAATGCTTGATGATGAAGGAAGTGCCGTTGGTCATGCTGAAGAAGGTATCTGGGGTGCTGAAGAGCTCCCAGAGGTAGCTTCTTGAACCTGAGTAGTCGAGGGTGGGGAAGGGTGGGGCTCAGAATGAGCAAGAGGTGGGCAACAGTTGAAGTCTCTCAGTGGAGTGGACTGGGTAGCCAAAGAAGAGAAAGGAGTCGAGCAGCCATTGTCTCTCGAAGGAGCGTATTGACGAGGAGACGATATTAGACAATCACTCTCTCTCGATGGAGCGGACTGCAAATCTGTAGGTCGTGGAAGCCACTGTACTTGAAAATAAGTGGGAGAAGACTGTCGTTGGCGTTGTGACGATCTCAAGAGGTCGTAGCGCCAATCAATCCTCCATGTGCTCGAAAGGACTTAGTGTGCATCGGATGCGTCTTATTGCCTTGAGCATAGTACTCTAATAGCCGATACAAAACGTTTTCTGTGGCCTAGAAAGGAAAGGTGTCACAAGGAGTGCCTAGTGGAAGAGGCATGTACTTCGGAGGGGTGGGGAGCAAAGGTCGATGTCGACAGTCTTTGGTGGGATGACCATTTGTGCCGCAGTAGGAACATCCAATAGAAGGGCAATTTGTCGAGGGAGATGCCATGGTACCGGTGTGCCTTGTTGATGAAGGAAGAGGTCAGCCTCCATGAACCACGAACCACAATGTTCGCCTCAAGGGGTGTGAGGGTAGTGTGAAGCACGAAGCGCAATGTCCGCCTCAAGGGGTAGGAGGGCAGTGGAAGGGCTGGAAGTGAGCTGCCAGTGGGAGGAGGATGCGACCAATAGTAAGAGGTTGCAACCAATAGAAAAACGCGGGTGAGGAGAGAGAAAGACTAAAAACGCAGGTAGGACAGCTTGCAAGAGAGAAAAAGACTAAAAATGCAGGCAACAGGAGAGAGAAAGACTAAAAACCGTAGGAAGCAGGATTGATGGATGCCAAACCCGCCACCGGTCTTTGCCTTCATTGGAGTGGAAGATCTTTGCCGCTGTTTGAGCAGATCCAGCTCTGATACCATGTCAAAAGATGACGTATCAGCGAGACAGTAGGGTTTGCGGGGAGGAACAAGGAGTGAACTCGGCAAACGTGGAGAAGAGAAGAGAAGAGAGAAAAAACTCTGATGAATGGAATGATGAAGTTCTGAATCATGGAATGAATGTGATACATGGGACCAAGGGTGCCATAGCACAAGGAAGATGATGAAGGCAGCCATGAACCATGAACCGCAATGTCCTCCTGAAGGGGTGTGAGGGTAGTGGAGAGGCTGGAGAGAAGAGGTGATGGACTGAATGAATTAGCCATAAGGAATGAATGAGAGAGTGGCCTATAAATAGGCACAGTCAGTCTAGGATGGCGCCCCTTTTTGGGGCTGCAAACCCTAAACGCAAAACACAGAAACGCAAAAATGCAATTTGCGGGTGAAGGCTGAAGGATTTCTCAACATTGGTCATATGGCTTAAAGAGCACCTCCTCAACCAGCTCCCATGGCGTCGAAGGGATTGTATAGACAAGATGTGACCTTGACCTCCACTTCTAAATTTCCATCTATCTCTAGCACATGGTCAAAAGCAGCCAAGCCTACTTTTCCACAAGACCCTTCAACCCAAAAGATCTTTGTCTATGAATCAAGTTATTACTCCTCATCCCACTAGTATATCCTTTAAAACTAACAAAGCTCACTCTAATTTGTATTCACTCTCCTGTTGCACGTTCACCTAAAGCATATTAATTGAAGTAAGGCATGTGTCTTGACTCCTATGGTCTATATGCTTATTGCTTGTGTTTCAATTAGGAACAAATAGTTACAAAGACCCATAGTTTTTTATCAAAGCATAGACTCGGAGAGTTAAACACTCCCATATTAGTTCTTTCTCTTTGGTTGAGCTTCACAGTTTGAGACCAACCTTATGAATCACTTAGATGAATGTTAGAGCATTGACCAAAACATGAGGAAAATTTCAATAGAAATTGCTACTACTCTAAAAGCTTGGTTAAAAAGATTGATTGTGTTATCTTTTGTCACTGTTATACTAAAAAGCTTCAAATTAGGCTTTTTAAGTAGCTTGCTTATCATAGGAAAAGTACACATAGCAACACTCGGCTTTAAGGCAATCCAAGCTTACAAATAGATCACTAGTGTCATTTGACATTTGGGTTTTTGCAAAGCAACATGGAGGCTTTTGCTCTCGAGGCTGAGTACTGCTTTCCTTGAGGCTCCCATGAAGGCCATTCATTCACAAGTGCTGCAATTGAATACGGTCTTCACTTGTCTTCATCGGATGCTTCTCCTCTCCCCTTCAAAATTGACATGATGGAGTGAGAGCTAGTACTTCTCCTTCCACTCTCTGTAGCGAGAAATAGCAATATTACTCCGTTCGTGCTTATAGAATTTTGGTCATTGTATTGATATAGTCATGTCTTTGTGTCATTATCCTCCATTATTCTCCGTGCCTTGATTATTCCTTCTTGTCTTGATTATCATGCTTGTAAAAGGATGCTTGGGCAAGTGAACAATTCCCCCATGAGAACACTATTCAATTGATACCACCACATTATGCATAACGTTTTGTTTGAGCATAATACTTTGCATTACCCCTTATATCGCTCATGCATTAGTATTGTGTAATGTGAAACTAAGCGCTATGAATGGGAGAAAATATGTGAAAGTATGCATCTATTCAAGGTGAAAACTCCTCACATATGTCAACATGTATTCTTTTACCTCATCAAGGAGTGGTTAACTAGGATCCACCACATTTGCAACACATTATCATTATGGCAGTCTATTATGGCAACTATAATTGCAACTTACCTCATACTTTGTCAACCCATTTTTGCCTTGCAATGGTTCTTTTTATGGAGGATGTAAACATCTCAAGTCTTATTGATAATCTAAGCCATCAAAAGAAGGGGGGAACTAACAAAAGAAAGAAAAAGACCCATTGAATTGTGTTACTTGACAATAAGATATCCATTGCCTCTACGATGGTAGGCCCATGGGCAACCCGTCACGACACACTTGGTCCGATGCCTTGGTTTTTTTTGGGGAGGGGATGTCTTAGGTATAAAAGATGGTGGAGACGTGGCTCACCATGTTGGGGACACAATTTTTTTGGGCCTAAGAGGGGGTGTTAAGCCACTAATATTAGGGCTTGCATTGATTTGCATTATTATGCATTGATTCCAATCATGTCTCCATAATCCAACCTCAAAAAGCAATTAATGCTCATTGTAAAAATAAAGGGCTTTTTATTTCAATGGTAGGACAAATGTACCACAATCCTCTATAGAGTCAAATTTTTGTGCATCCCTTGTCCATGATCATTCATAGGCTCAATTCTCAGCCATCAGCCAACTATCCTCCCACTATTATCCATACACTATCTAGAGCTGTTGGTGGTCATCTCAACCCGTTCCTTGTTTAAAGGATATTGTCATCATTGGAGGACATTTGTCTACTATCTAATTTCGAATAGAGGGTCGAGTTTTAGGCAGTTTGCCCTTGGTTGTTGAATAAGTGCCTAGACTATTGGCAACGTTGGTAGTAGCTATTTTTCTTTGGGAACCTAATTTCAATCATGGGGTGAGTTACTTAGCTTCTCATTAGTCAATTGGGACTTTTGGTTGTTGCTCTTTCCACCCCTTTGCTTCCCCTTTTGAGGGGTGGAAAGAAGGTGAAACCGGTCTATGACTCACATAAAGCGGTAGTTCCTTCAATTAATACCTGGTCTTTTCACTGACACACACACAAACAGAGACCTCACTGCCTCGCTCAACACCAGATTGGCCCCGAAGACCGGCGCCCCTCTTGGAATTTCTTTATCAATTAAAAGATGGAAAGTTACAAAAATGAAATGTTCCAAAATACATAACCTGTGAACAGTTGGTTTTCATCTTTTCTGAGTAAATCCCATTTGCGTAAGGACAATATAGCATGATAGAACAACATCCCTTTTAGGAGAGCATTTTCAGTGACCATAACTCAATAATTCATGTGTAGAATTGCAGTCTGCAGAACTCTGTATTTATTGTTTTTACTCTCTAGCAGAACATCCCTTTTAGGAAAGCATTTTATGTGACCATAACTCAATAATTCATGTGCACAATTGCAGTCTACAGAACTCTGTATTTACTGTTTTTACTGTCCATCATATCTAGAACAACATCCCTTTTAGGAAAGCATTTTTTGTAATGATAACTTAATAATTCATGTGCAGAATTGCAGTCTGCAGAAGTCTGTATTTACTGTTTTTACTGTCCAGCATATCCAAAACAACATCCCTTTTAGGAAAGCATTTTCTGTGACCTTAACTCAATGATTCATGTGCAGAATTGCAGTCTGCGGAACTCTGTATTTACTGTTTTTACTATCCAGCATATCCAGAACAACATCCCTTTTAGCTTGGCATCATTTCAACAGTAAAACAGTCCCACAAACAACACTAAATCAGAGTTGAAAAACCCTGTTTCTATGTGGCATGGTCATTACTTGTGTTAGTTTCGGCATTGGAGAAGCCAACAACTGCTCTTGAACCTGGACAGTGAGGCTCTTGCCTCAACAGAAGTGCAAAGAAAACACAGAACTGTACCTTTGATGGAATTAGCCCACATGCAAAGCATTTCCTCTGAGAATAGAAAGAGAGTTGACCAGAGGAAGCAAGCTCCACCTTCGTACATGAGTCAGAGACGACGAAGTACTCTCCATAGCTAATAAACTTGTAGCAATCTGCCCTCAGCTCCTCCAAACTTCATTCTTAGATTTGCCTCTCATGTCTATTACGTTTTTAAAAAAATGCTCTCTCTCTCTCTCTCTCTCTCTCTTTTGGGAATTTGTGCCACATGGCATACATGTTACAAATTTCCCGTTTAAACCTTCTGGTCTAAAATTCTCCATGATCGGTGCAAAATTTAACCTCAACACAAACCGTAGAATTAATCCTCATGCAAAAATGAAGATAATGACGTGAACAGATTCTGGGATCCAAAAATAGTAACTCCCTAAATTTTAGGCATGCTGACCTTTGCATTTCTCAAGTTCTTCTGAGCAACTTTTATTATTGCAACCACATTGAAAAGTGTAATGTGACTCAATTACGGTGACTTTTATTCCATGAGCATTCTCACATGTGCATCTTCTGTCTTGGCCAGACTCATTATCTTGTACCATCTCCAGTGGCTAAGCACATAGTCCCAAACCACTGGCATTCTATTCTTCAGTGCCCATTCAATATGGAACTGGTCCTAAGGCTCAGACAAACCATTAGTCCAATTTGTCCCAATGATTGTCTCTTTTAGCCATGCAAAGATCCCGACTTAATCCGAGAGAACTCTGGGGGTAAAAAGCAACAGCAACTAAAGAAAATAAAAATAAAATATTTATATAAGTAAATAAGGAAAGCGATGTAAAGAAAAATACCCTAACATAGAATCATAAATAGAAATAGTACGACAAAGCACAGACTGATAAAAAGAACACAGTTAGGGTTAGGGTTACAGTAACTCAAAGACAATGAACATAGTGAATAATTGAAATGATATGACTACTAATAATACGATGCTTATGCAACAAACACACTATGCAGTGAATGAATACTGAACCTCGAACTCCTGTATCTCTAGGATCAAGGCAGGGTAATGAGTTGGAGAGTGTGTCATACTCCGAAGGGATCTTGAATTGCAGCAAGGCAGCCTCTAGATGTCGAATACTAGCAAACGCAGTAGTGAGAAGTTGGATCTGATGCAGACAGCAGTGAGGAGAGACTAAAAACGGAGCTTGCAGGAGAGAGAGAGACTAAAAACGCAGGTAGGACAGCCTGCAGGAGAGAGAAAGACTAAAACAGAGCCTGCAGGAGAGAGAAAGACTGCAGTGATTGTAGATAGGAGAGAGAAAACTGTCAGGGTGGCAGCTGGAGCTTGCAAACACAGCAGTTTGTTGGCGTGGCAGGCTGTACGACAGCAGTGCAGATGAAATGCAGTCAGTCGCCAGGCAGAAACAACAGCAATTAGCGTGAGTGTTAGAAACAGGCGCCAGACTGTAGGGAACAGTGATGGACAGCAAGGGTTGAGATGTCCTCCGTGACTGGGGTGTGGGTAGCGAGCTGGTAACACCTGAAACTTGCAAAAACGAGATTGTAAAAGAGTGGGGGGCTGGTTGCCAATTTATAGAAAATTAGGGTTCTAGATCCTTTTCCACTTAACTTTCTCGATCCGCTCCCCATTCTAGGATTTTGGCTAAAATAAGCCAAAAATAAGCATGTTTTGGGGCTGTTTAAGTGGCTAAGTGCATTTCTTAGCACAACACCCCCTTTCAGGCCCAAAATTGGGCGAGAAAAGTTGGCTAGCCTAAATTTTGATTTACCGCAAGGCGTCCCACCTCAAAGTAGCCAGGGCATCGGACAAAAGGTGCACGCCGACTGCCCAGTGGCCTACCAAAATTACAGAAGCGATGGATATCTTACCAAGGGAGCCCAAGTGATCATCCCAGAGAGGTCAGGGCATCGGACCAAGGGTGCTCGTTGGTTGCCCAAGGGCCTACCGAGGCCTACAAAGGCGGATGGAATCAACAATGGACTTCTTTGTTTTGTTTTTTTTTTTTGAAAAGTGTTTTGAAAATACAAAAGTAATATAGGGGCAGGGGCTGATTAAGTGACAAATAGGAAAAGATAAAGAGAGTTTTAAACCCAAGTTATTCACAAAACTAGCAAGCCAATCCCTTGCACTGACGAGGATAAGTGCCTAAGGATGATAAAAGTGAGTGTATGTGCCAATCATGTGTTGAATATGTGAGAGGTAAAAAAAACGGTGGGCTTAGTAAGACAAGCAAAGCAAGCAAGCAAGCAAGGGTAGGGAAACTGTCTTTAGGAAAATTGCCATGTGTTATGCTACGAATATGGTGGATCCTAGAGTCGACCACTCCAAAAGACCGAAAAGGAATAAATGTGCACAGATGCATGTTGACATGAACAGAATGCCAATGCATAGGGTAATGCAAAGGGAGATGCAAGATGTCATGCTCATGCAATATGCTATGCAACGGTGCCACTGGGATAGTGCCCTTGCAGGGGAAGTGTTCACTTGTCCAAGTGCCCTTTTACAATCAGGTCATCTTGATAGTGCGGATGAAGTTACAAATGTCCATAATACAATACAAAAGAATAAGTGAATGTAATGTCTAAAAAATTGTAAGCATCATCACTGTCACGATCAAGAGTAGGGGCCGCCCCCTCTTAAAGTGAAAGGGAAAGCAAGAGGGAAGCATCCTCTCCCCGTCAAGCTGAAGAAGTAGGAAAGGGTGTATCCAAGCCGATCCTGGGTAGCAGGACCCAAGTACTGAAGAACCGGCTGGTTGACCACTTTGGTCAAGATATCTGCAAAATCATATGATGAAGGCATAAACTCAAGGCGAATAGTGCCTAGCTCAACCTACTCTCTAGAAAAGTGAAACTGGACTTCCACATGCCGTGTCCGTGGTGTGATGATCGGATTGCCCGCAAGGGCAATGGCACTTTGGTTGTCGCAGTAGACAACTGTGGGAGAGTCGCATGGAAAATGAAGCACCGCCAATAAACTCCTCAGATAGATGGCCTCGGTGTTGCCATCGAAGAGAGCCTGGTACTCAGTCTCGGCCGTGGAAGCCGCCACCGTCTCTTGCTTACGACTGGACCAAGAAATGGGAGCCATGCCCAAGGTAAAGAGGTACCCGCTATGGGAACGTCGGGTGTGAGGATCTCCTGCCCAATCACAATCAGTGTGCCCCTGCAAACATAGACAAGAACCATGTCAAGCCATAAGAAAAAGTATACCGCAAATAACGCAACACATGAAGACATGCAATCCAATGTGACATCCTAGGTGCTGTGAAATACTGACTGAGTATGCTAACTGAGTAAGCTAAATCTGGCCTAGTGTGAATTAACCAAAGAAGTTTTCCTACAATAGAACGATAGGTGTGTGCATCGAAGGGCTGTCCTAGGGTATTCTTCGACAAGTGGACAGTAGGATCAATAGGCGTGGCCATTGGCCTTGTTTGATCCGAAGTGTACTGTTCCACAAGCTGAAGTGCGTACTTCTGTTGTAACACAAAAATACATCCTCTAGAACGAACTACCCCCATCCCAAAAAAATAAGACAACAAACCAAGGTCTGTCATTTCAAATGTAGCTTTAAGCTTAGCCTTAATTTCCGCTATGGCAATAGAATTTGAACCAGTGGTGAGTAAGTCATCAACATATAGCAGGATATAGTTAACCCCCTCTGGAGTGGATCGAACATATAAGTTCGGGTCATAAGGGGTAGAATGGTATCCATGAGTTTGTAAGAACTCATCCATTCTATGGAACCAAGACCACGGCGCTTGCTTCAGCCCATAAATAGCTTTCTGCAAGCGGAATACCGTATCCCTAGGGTTCCTTGAGGGAAAGCCCAGTGGTTGCTCCACATAGACTTCCTCCTCCAAGTATCCATTCAGGAAGGCACTCTTGATATCCATCTGATGTATCGGCCAGCCGTGGTGAGCGGCGAGCGCGAGTAGCAACCGAAAGGAAGTCAACCGTGCAGTAGGGGCAAAGGTCTCTTCATAATCAATGTTGTGCTTCTGTCGAAACCCTTGCACTATAAGGCGAGCCTTGTACTTGTCTAAAGTTCCATCAGCATTTAGCTTTGTCCAAAAAATTCACTTTGTCCCGATGACTTTCTTGTGACTCGGACGATCCACCAATGTCCAAGTCTCATTTTGGTCAATACTCTCTAGCTCCCTTTTCATGGCCTCTCGCCATCGAGGGTGTTGAAGAGCCTTCTGCCAGGTATTTGGCTCAGAATGCGCTATGTAATCAGCTGTAAACAGCGATGTAAATGATGCTTGAGGAGCAAACTGGGCAGATCTTCTAGGTCCCTCCGAAGTGGAATCCGGTGGTAGGATCCTCGAATCCCGCATGGTCTGCTGGCACCAGCGAGGTAACGGGTCTCGCAAAGGGGCCTGGGAGGTGAAGAAACTGCGGGAATGTCAGGAGCGGGAAGTAGACTAGGCTCAGTAGGCACGATCTCTGATGATGTGGAAGAAGGAAGCGGATCGGAATCCGGTGCAGAAGATTGCACAATATCCCTCTCGTCAAAGACAACATCCTGCCTAATAATCACCTTGTTTGTCCAAGGATCGAACAAACGATAGGCTTTCACTTCAGAGTAATATCCCACAAAAATAAGGAGATCAGCGGCGGAGAGTAAGCTTTCCTATCTTGTCATCAGGCGTGTGTGTGTACGCACGACACCTGAAGTCTCTGAAATGGGAAATAACAGGCCGAGAGCCAAAAAATGCCTCATATGGGGTCTTTTGAGGAAGAGCCGCAGTCGGGCATCGGTTGAGGATATACACTGAAGTGTTAACAACCTCGACCCAAAGGTGCTCAGGAACCTCTGCTGCGAACAGCATAGAGCGTGCCATTTCCATGACTGTGTGGTTCCTACACTCTACGACTCCATTCTGAGAGGGGGAGTTGGTAGAGGTGAGCTGGCGAGAAATGCCATGCTTCTATAGAAACTCGGAAAACTCGTGGGAGATAAACTCACCACCGCTATCACTCCTCATGTACCCAACACGACGACCAGTTTGGTTATGAACCAACATCACCCAAGCAGAAAAATATGTGAAAGCATTTGACTTATGCTTAAAGAAGTACACACACATGTATCGAGAATGATCATCCACTATTAAAAAGAAGTACAGTGCGCCGTTCAAAGTAACAGTGGATGTTGACCCACAAAGATCAACGTGAATCAATCTAAGAGGCTCCTCAGCTCTATGTGTAGACTGCTGAGGAAATGGGGTACGGTGCTGCTTCCCGAGCTGACAGGCTTTACAGACATCTCGAGCTAGCTTCAGGCGTGGAAGGCCCTCAACTAACTTGCGGCGTGACAACTCATAAAGTGAGTTATAACCAAGATGCCCTAAGCGAAAATGCCAAAGATGCTCATTGTGCGTAGGCTCCCAAGATGTGGCTAAGGCTTGGAAGCTATGGAACACAGAGCCTTCGGTGGTCGGCTTAGTCAGAAAGTGTTTCGGCGGTCGGCTTGGTCAGAAAGTGTGTCATGTGGTATAGGCCATTAGGTTGTGCCTCACCGCGAGCAATCACTAAACCAGTCAGAGAGTCAAGGACCTCGATTGTGGTCGCTGTAAAGAAAATTGCTCGCCCCAACCGACAAAGCTGTTGAACAGATAACAAGTTCACCCCAAGCTGAGGGACATGATATACATTGTCTAGCGAAGCTAGATCCGAACCCTTGTCAGTGGCAAAACTGACGCCCGAATCTTGACCGAGGAGTTGTTTCCTGCACGGACCTGCCCGACTGCAGGGGCTCGGGTACGAAAAATGTTCTCTATAGGAGTCATGTGATGTGTAGCTCCACTCTCCACAATCCAAACTGGAGCTGAAGTACTCGGCTGTGACGAGTGGGCCTCTGTAATAACCTCGTCGGGAGGCAACTCACAGATGTGGATGAGACTCGCATCTGATGTCTCCATGGAGACGATATGGGCCTGTGCAGACCAGTCAGACAAGCCCTCTGGAGTTGAGAACGTTGTCAACTGAGATGACTGTGTGGTGGCAGTGTGAGTCTGACCTTTAAATTGCCCCTTGCCATCACCCTGCCTCCCCTGCTGGGGGTTGCTTGACTGAGGGGCGGGGATCTGAGACTTAGGTTTTGGTGCTGTGCCTTGTGCCTTTGATTGACACTCGTTGTCAAAATGGCCAGCCTTTTGACAATGTTGACAATACCTATTCTTTTTAGGTACATTTTGCCACCCAGGTTTGAGTTGTGACTGGGAGTTTCCTTGAGAATCCCCAGATTGATTTAGCTTTTGAGTTTGATTTTGATTTTGAGTGGAGGTTTGGTTTGGTTTTCCCTTTCCTTGTTGCCCTTTCTGAGAATGAGCAAGAAGAGCCCTCTCTGAAGAGGAATTCATATGAAACTGATCGAACAACCGTGCGTAACGCAACAACTGATACTCAAATTCATAGAATGTAGGCATGGTAGGCTTTGAAACTATTCCTTCCACAAAATTGAAGTATTTCTTGGGAAGTTTATTTAGGAACAATGTGACTTGATCGTCAGAGGACTTGGGAGTCTTCGTAGCAGAGAATTCAGCGAGGAGACGCCGATACTCAGCCAACTTGACTTTCAAGTCATCCCGGTCAGTGATTTTGAAAAGCTGAAGCTCATGGTCAAGATTAATACGATGGGTCCTATCTCGAGCCGCATAGCAGTCAGTCAAGTGTGCCCATCGCTCTGACGCTAAGTCAAAATGCTGAGGCTGAGAATGAAACTCTGGCAATAAGCCCTGCATCAGCTCGACAATAGCGGAGGCATTCCTAGCCTTCCATGAGCGGACGACCTCGCATGGAACAAATGCGGGATCGGGTTGGGGTTCCAACCCTTGCAGTAGATCCCATAGGTTCTGTGAATCAAGAACATGTCTCATCAAATTTGACCAAGTAGTAAAGTTTGACCCGTTAAAATGAGTCTTGTCATTAAATGCATTCTTGACAGAAGATGAGCTAGAACCATGAGGTGTCGGGTGGGTGGAGTAAGATAATGGTGGGAAAGATGGTGGAGGTGAGAGTGTCTGATAAGAGTAAGGAGGGGGAAGAGGTGGGTAGGCAGAAGTAGGCTGTGAGTGTCCAATGAGTGCCGATTGATGCTGAGGCACTGGAACATGAATGTGTCCATAAGGTGCCGGTGTAGGTGGAGGCACTGGGACACAGTAGCCTTGTCCAAAGTAAGGCTGGGACACAGCATTTTGACCAGAAGATCCACTAGGCAATGCCATGGAGGCAAACTGTGGAGGCAACTGATCTACACTCGGGAGAGATTGAGTGGGATACCCAGGCTGCAATGATCCCGAAAGTGTGTATGAGGTAGGTGGAACACCACTCGGCCGAGGGAAGGATGAGGTCCTAAAGGATGTGCCTATGTTTCCATAACCCCCCGGTGTGATGTGCGGTGGGACATGAGGTGTTTGAAATGGAAATGCAAATGGTATAAATGGAAGTGATAAAGCAACGGAAAAATGTGGTGGGATGGGTGGGTTTTGAAAGTGAGGTGTATGAGGTGCAGATTCTTTTTGTTCATTTTTATCATTTAAAGACTGAAATGAAACTGTGAAGATGATGATATACCATGTAATGAAGTGAAAGGAACACCAAATTCATTTCGATTATGTGAAATAGATGGAAAAGAAGGAAGGACAGAAGAAGAGTTGGATTTTTCTTATAATCCCCGTGACGTGTGTTAACATACAAGAATTGGTCCTCTAGAGGACCTTTTCCGTAGTCAATAGACTGGACTCTTTCTTCCACATGATCTCTACCAGTATATTGCAAAACAGAAGAAGTAAAAGAAGAAGGCACAACCGACGAATCAGAAGTACCTTGCATTGGAGAGGACAGAAGAGTCTGAAAAAATGGAATATACTCCGTATCTTGCTCTCCAAGAGGGGGGCCCATCCCTGATGGAGGTCTCTACAGCCCTGCAACATCAGCAGACTTACGTGCAACATCTGAAGAGTGAAATCCATGCATACCTTCATTAAGAAGGTTTTCTTGAAGGGCAATCCTTCGGTCGAGCTCCTCAATCTTCTTTTGTCGATAGGCTATGATCAGTTTATATTCCTCAGAGGTCAACTTGCCTATCTTTTCTTCCATGCACTCAGATGTTTCTCCCACCATGTCAAAACTTTGTGGAGCAAGCTGATTGGCCCACTCTTGCGCGGTTCTCGGCATAGGCTGATCTGGAGACTGAATCGGTGTTGATGTGTTCGAAGTCATTTGAACCTATTGTTGTTCTTGCTTCTTGCGAAGAGCTTTCAGATCAAAGGCCTAGGTTTCTCAGAGAGTACCAGTCTCTGACACCATGTTAAAAAAAAAAACCCTAACACAGAAACATAAACAGAAACCGTACGACAAAGCACAGACTGATAAAAAGAACACAGTTAGGGTTAGGGTTAGAGTAACTCAGAGACAATGAACACAATGAATAAATGAAATGATATGACTACTAATAATACGATGCTCATGTAGCAAACACACTATGTAGTGAATGATTACTGAACCTCGAACTCCTGTATCTCTAGGATGAGGGCAGGGGTAATGAGCTGGAGAGTGTGTTGTACTCCGAATGGATCCCGAATTGCAGCAAGGCAGCCTCCGGATGTCGAACACCAGCAAACGCAACAGTGAGAAGCTGAATCTGATGCAGACAGCAGTGAGGAGAGAGAAAGACTAAAAACGGAGCCTGTAGGAGAGAGAGAGACTAAAAACGCAGGTAGGACAGCCTACAGGAGAGAGAAAGACTAAAACGGAGCCTGTAGGAGAGAGAAAGACTGAAAACGCAGCCAGGACAGCCTGCAGGAGAGAGAAAGACTGCAGCGAATGCAGGCAGGAGAGAGAAAACTGTCAAGGCAGCAGCTGGAGACTGCAAATGCAGCAGTTTGCTGGCGTGGTAGGTTGTACGACAGCAGTGCAGATGACTAGTAGAAACAACAGCAATCAGCGTGTGGAGGGCTGGAAACAGGCACCAGACTGTAGGGAACAGTGATGGACAGCAAGGGCTGAGATGTCCTCCGTGACCGGGGTGTGGGCAGCAAGCTAGTAACACGTGAAACCTGCAAAAACGAGATTGTAAAAGAGTGGAGGGCTGGCTGCCAATTTATAGAAAATTAGGATTCTAGATCCTCTCCCACTTAACTTTCTCGATCCGCTCCCCGTGTGTGGCAGGCTGAACGACAGCAGTGCAGATGAACAACAGTCAGTCGCCAGGCAGAAACAGCAGTAATCAACGTGTGGAGGGCTGGAAACAGGCGCCAGACTGTAGGGAACAGTGATGGACAGCAAGGGCTGAGATGTCCTCTGTGAGCGGGGTGTGGGCAGCAAGCTGGTAACATCTGAAACCTACAAAAACGAGATTGTAAAAGAGTGGAGGGCTAGCTGCCAATTTATAGAAAATTAGGGTTCTAGATCCTCTTCCACTTAACTTTCTCGATCCGCTCCCCGTTTTAGGGTTTTGGCTAAAATAAGCCTAAAATAAGCATGTTTTGGGACTGTTTAAGTGGCTAAGTGCATTTCTTAGCACAACAAGCAACTGCAAAAAGTATCACCACCTAGTGACAGAAGGAGTTCTTGAAAATGTGGCCAAGGGGATTTCTTGCAAACGCAAACAACCTTGTGAAATGCAAAAGTTGATATTTAAATGCATGTAACTGGGATTGTGAGATGGTTTGTTGTACGAAATTGAAATGTTTGGGGGGTAGCTTATTCATGAACAAAGGGACTGGTCGTCATTTGACATTGGTGGGCGAGTAGTGGCGAACTTAGCGAGAAAATGATGATATTCAGCCAACTTGATTGTCAAGTCATCCCTCTTATTGATTTTAAATTCTTGGAGCTCATGGTTGAGATTGATACATCGGCTGTGATTGTGAGCTAAATAGCGATCAACTACATGTGCTCAATGCTTAGATGCAAGGTCGAATTGTTGTAATTGTGAGTGAAACTTAGGCATTGAACCTTGCATGAGCTTGACTATAGTGTTTGTGCTTTTTTACGAGTGGACTATCTCATATGAGGATTAATAGGGGTGAGGTTGGGTTCCAACTCTTAATTAAGGTTCCACTAGTCTTGGGAGTCCAAAACATAGTGCAATAAATTGACCAAAGTTGTGAAGTTTGACCCATTGAAATGAGTCTTGTGTGTTAATGCATGCTTGGTTGTAGCGGATGAATGGAAGGCTGTGTGAGGTGTCAAATAGATGGGTGACATTGAATAGATTGGTGGTTAACTAGGTGTGATGTACAACATTGAAGTGCGTTACATGGTGACCCTAGGTGTTTGTGTGAAGATATGCTAGGGTTTGCACTGAGGGAACATAGCATGCACAACCAAGACTGAAACACAAAGACTCAGATAGAGACAAGCAAAACTTAAACCCTAAATGCAAAATGCAGAAACTCAAAATTCAACTCAAAGACAAACATAGAGAGAAGAAACTCTAAAGTGAATGAATGTTGTAAGTGAATGTAAGAGTGTATAGAATGCCCAAGGGTAGAGCAGCCAAAAAGCAGGTATTGCAGCAGTCGTCCAGTGGGAAAGATGGCAGCAACTTGTTGCCTTGTACTAGATGTTAAAAACGTAGGTTGATCAGGTGCTATGATGACGTAGTAGATGGAGACCTCCAAACAGCAAGGCGATGGCTGAAAACAGGCCGCCTAGGGTTGGATAGTGATGGGTTGTAGTCGATGATGGCTAGACAGTAGATGGTAGGTGGCCAATGGTTGAAATCTACACGGTAGAGTGAGAAACTTGTACAAAAAGATAAGGCTGAATAGTAGAGAGCTTGTCTATTTATAGATGTTGAAGGTTGCCCCAAAAACTAGGGTTTTGGGAAACCATTGAAACTCTCTCGAACTGCGCATCAAATTTACATTTTTTATTCATTAAGTGTGTTTTGGGGCTGTTTAAAAATGCTAATCAGCTGTAAAGCGTGTTTTAGCTCAAGAGTTTGCCCCAAATAAGGTATTTGAGGTGTGTATGCCAAAAAAGTGTAGGATGGCCCAATAGGAATTGACATATTAGCAAATTTTCTAGGTACGTGAGAGATTAGAGGGAGATTGAAATGTCCACCTAGACTCCAGTATGCCCACGAGACACGACACATGCCATATCCACGAGCACGAAAGGGTGGTGACCAATGCTACTAGTGCCCATCCAAATGCTCAAGGGTGTAACTTTTCTCCCCTTATGAATGATTGCTGTCCTTAGCAATATTATCAAGGATGAAGCGGATAAAATGACTCTTCAATGAATGTGTTGACTTCTATGTAGCCTTCATCTCTAGGTAGTTCTTCCAGTTGACTAAATGCTTGGAATAATTGGTTCGACTAAATCGTTTAATCCTATGGTCAAGAGCCAATTTAGTTTCAAGTGGAACATAAGGAGCCATGTTTTGAAGCTAGGACTTTCTCAGGGCGAGGGTGTTGCCCTTGGACTCTCACCAAGGTCCTTGATAAGGTCCACACCTTGCAACTCCATGCAATGTGCCTCAACTTGCCGCCATGGACCTTGGTGGGGGTCCAAGGGCACATTGCATTGAGTCGAGTGGATAAGGCCCACTTCTACTCAGGGATATATATTGGTATTGCATACTCTATTGAACATAAGAGAAATAGCCATTAGAGTTGCCTCCTAGCCATAGAGCCAAACAGTCACGATCCACTCTCGAGCTTGGGAACTAGTAGCAGATTGGGCCATGACCACATCCCAAGAGTTGGCGTTTCATTTCACTAGTCCACATTGTCCTAGACTACAAATGCATTGGCCTACAGGGCCAAGAGTTCAAAAGTGGTGATCACACAATGATGTGCATAATAGGGCCTTGAGTCCTATAAATAGAACTTGGGTGCTCTAACCTTGAAGTGTCTCTATAGTGCATTTGCACTAAGTCACTTTGGACCACAATGACCAATGCTAGTAGTGCCCATCCAGATTCCCAAGGATATAACTGATCAGAATATGCATGGGTTGGATATCCTTGTGTGTAGCTTCCCATCGATGATTGGTCTCGAGGGTTGATCGCTTAGGACCGTTTGTGAATGATTATTGATGAGGGATGCACAAACAATTGACTTTATTTATAGAGGATTTTGGTGTATTTGTCCTAATTTTCAAAAATAAAGCTATTTATTTTTGGTAATTAGCATTAATAGATTTTTGGGATTGTTTCAAGGTGACTTAATTTGGGATCAATACACAATATTTGCATACCCCAATATCAATGACTCAACAATGGTTAAAGTAAATGTTGCACATGTGAGGTGTAACTGGGGTTAGAGTAAATTTATGAGCCCGAGATTTGAGGAAATCATGGGATGTCAAAGGGAAAAGTTGCTATAAGTTATGTTGCACAGGTACTTGGTGGTATCTAGTGCCAGTTGTTGGCCTAGGTCATTCATTTGGCCATAAGTATCAGTTGTTGGTGGGGACACTCGAGAAGTGGTGTTTAATGGTACCTAATACCAATTTGATGGTTAAAGATGGCGCATAAACACTCGGGAGTGGAAGTTGCTTAGCCAATTTAATTATTGGCCAATCAGATTATTTTTTTGGACATTGAACTAATCATTAGATTAATTTTCAGTATTTGAAGACTAAAAATTAATATGTAATTACAGATAATGTTGGAAAAACCATTTGGGAAGGTTGCCACTTGTCAAAAATGGCCATGCAAGACTGAAAAACGTCTTTAGTGGTTGGAGAGAGGCATTTTAGTGCATTCAGCCTGGAAGAGAGAGGGAGGAGATGTTGGTGGTCTGATCTACAGCCATTGGAGGACTTTTTGAGGCTGCCAAGGGCAGGAGAAGACCAATCTGTAGTAGGAGACAACATCTGCAGGCTGTTGAGGCAGGGCAACAATAGTAAATGATTGATTTTCTTCAGTTCTTCGCAAAGAAAGTTTGAAATTTCTCTCTCCTCAGCATTCTCTCTCTCATCTCCCAGCCTTGCTCCGAAGATTACAACATTGAAATCACGAGAGGCTGAGAAATTTAAGATTTCTTTGTTGTAAACCCTAATCTGAAGCAAAAATTAGGGTTTAGTAGCAGCCTTAGGAAGTGTGCCAAAAATTGGAAGCTCCAAGACTTGGATTCAATAGGGTTGAAGCTGTTTTCAGTCAAATTCAAGTGGAGGGAGCTGCAAATCAATGAATTTGGGGCATTTTCCATCTCCATCAAAGTAGGTGAAGGCCAATTGATTGCCTGATTCAAGGGGCAAATTAGATTGAAGACTTGCTGGTCATTTTGGACAGCAAGGGGAGTTGGAATACCGAAGGGGATTGGGAGAATCCCATTTTACATCATCTTCTTCACTGAAGTTAAAGAAATACCAAAAGGGGCGCCAATTTTGGGGCCAACAAGGTGTCCATTGTCCAAGATTGTAAGTTAATTTTCATTTCTCAGTTTTGTAATAAATGTTAATGCTGTAACTAAGTTGTAATCAGGGAGTGCCACCCACCATCAGCGGAAGGAAGGCTGGTTTCAGGGGGTATTTTGGGAGTCGTTTTTGGTGGGTTTTTTTTTGTGGGTGAGTTTTTAAACTTCTTCCAAGGATTTTTCCTTTTATCACACAAACACATACAAACTCAGTATACTCTTGTATGAAGCCATGTCAAATCGGCCCATATTACCCATTTAGTTTTTCTACAATGGAAAATACATGTATGCATGCATGCACTCACATATGTTCTTTGGTATTATACATTCACCCACCGCATGGCATGCACACTTTTTAAAATGTTTTTTATGTATGCTGTCTCCAGGTCCCACCCCCTGCCCCCTTTTCCTGCTTTTGGCTGTACCCCATCACCAACCCTGTTTCCATCCCCATCCCCATTCTGGTCCCCCATTCCATGTTACCATGGATTATGGATGTGCTTCAAGGATGAAGTTTTCCATATAGATGCAACCAGCAGCTTGTGGGTCAAAACATGAGCAGGAGCAGCCTTTACTGCTCAGAATCTGGTGGGAACTAGGGACAGCAGAGGAAATACAGATTGAAGCAGGCTCAAAGCAGTCAAAATAAGGCCCTATCTCAGTGAAATATGGGCTGAAAGAGCAGTGTGCCAATCAGGTGAAAGCACGAACTCACTGGCAATGAGCTCAATGAGCTGTGTAGCAAAATACTGCAGTCTTACTGGCTTGGAAGGCAGGCGGCAACTGGTTGGGAGTTGCTGAAATTGACCTTTAGTAACTTTGAAGGGAAGTTAAACATAACCGTCACACACAATGCTTTGGTACTGCAGAAATCGAAAAGCAAAGAGATCACCTATAGGAGCTATATAGCTATTGCATAGAGACACCAACACCAGATTGGCCCTAGCTCTTGGTGCCCCTTGTGGTATTTTTTAATCTATTGAAAGGGCTTTGATAGTACATGACAGCCAAGCTGTCCAAAAATCTGAGAACTAGCACCACAAGCCAACCAGGTACTTGTGATCTTTGCTAAGAGAGACTGTCCACTCCCCCAGTATAATATGAAAGCCTGTACTAACTGCTTGCTTCCCGGAATCCTCAGCACACGGATTCACTCTTCAGAATATTTATTCTCTCTTTTCTCTCTTGCTGCCAATTCTTACTCACTTGGAATTGGAATCCTTTCTGCAGGAGCAAGCTAGGATGAGGGGAGAGAATCAAGCATGGCAGGTGGCAGCCAGGCCAAACAACAAACACCAGTCATGAGTTTCAACATGAGAGTCCAAAACAACACGTGCATGCACAGTGGCAGAATGTGTTGTACTCTAAACACATGTTCGCCATATTGATTTGCTCAGTTGTGACTGTAGAAAGAAGCAAGATGACTCCAAACTGTAGCATGTCTATTCCTTATTCCTATTTGCGTGCAGCGAATGGTGAAAAAGGCACAGAAAAATGCCTCTTTTCTTAAATAATTCAATAAAATGATACTTACTATTTGACTGTGTTCTTTCACATGGTGCCATGTGTGTGCCCATATTGCTTGCCATTTCTTAGGTGTCTACCTTGTGTCAGTCACCAAAAGCCAACTTGTTACTGAATTGCAGCGTCTTGGGTTCAATGGCTGATTGAACTGAAAAAACTCGCACATTACTACATGCTATGGCTGAAAATCAAAGAGCTCTATCTTCATTAAGGCTAACTGTGGCTGAAAAGAAATGTTCTCTATCTCCACAACTATTGATGCTTGTTGGACATCTTGAGCCTTTATCCCATCAGAAAATGCAGATGTCAGATCACCTCTGACATTCACTTGCATTCTTTCGTGCTTAGTCTCAAAGACAATTGGCTGGGCTTTCAAAGGTTGGACAGAAGCAGGTACAACTTTAGCTGTGCTCGTCAGCTGACTCTGCAGATTGTGAACTGGCTGTTGCTGATGGTTTGGGGTACTACTTGTTGGCCTTCAGCAAGCCACATGGTAGAAGGTATTTGGCAAATACAGGGCTTTATGGTTTACTCTATTGGAAGAGTAGTCTTGCTTTTGATGACAAGAAGTTCAGGGATCTGTAAAAGTGGTCTCATGTGGTGAGGGCTTTATAAAGCTGTCAAACACGTTGATAAAGTATTGTATATTAAGGAGCTAGTGATGGTTTCTGATGTCTGTTTTCACTAAATAACCAAAGCCTCCTTTGTCTAATCTTATTACATGGAACTGTGATTAGAGTCGATTGTAACTTGTTACTTACAATGGACAGGACAAACTGGCTGCTGAAAACCCTAGGAATTCTCTTCTAGAGGTACATGATTGAACTTTGAATTGCTAGCTTTTTAGTCCTTAGGGGAGTTGGATTGAGCTCCTCTTTCATTTTCTACCTTGTGATGCTTTCTGCATCTATTAGTGCATTCAAAGATTCACAAATCTGCCAGCTCAGAGGTAATGCAGGAAGTCATGATCTGAAGCTCGGAACAGAAACACTTCAAGCATTGCGCAGCCTAACATCTGCAGGTAGATTCTTTCTTGGTGCTCTTGCATGAATTAGGTTGTACCTCTTGAAATAATTAGTTTTGGTGTCTTGACAGGCAAACATGTCAAGATACCGCGGTATGACAAGGTACAAGTGTATGCTCTCTACATACTTCATGGTCAGTGACAATTTATCAACTCTTGACACTGGATATATGATTCCATTTGCAGTCAGCTCGCAAGGGTCGTGGTGACAGGGCTGATCCTTCCTGTTGGACCGAAGTTCAGGGTCCACTGCAAGTAATTTACGGGACTCCCATGTGCCAAATATTTTCTTACTCTTGGTCTTTTCTTCTGTTACTGGTGACTTAATTTTGTTTTCAAAACTAAATGATTTTGTTTTTGGCTATTATGTTCAAGGTTTTACTGTTTGAAGGATGGATGCTTGGTTTCCAACCAGTTGACACTCCAATGTATCAAGCTGTTGATCCACAGGTGTTTAATAGATATCTGCTTTTCCAATTGCTAATGCATTCCTGTTTCTGTTTCTCTTTTCATTTCCCCTTTTCCCATAACTATGTTGCCATTAGCCATTAAAAATGTAGTTCCCTCCCCACTTCCAAACCAACAACTTTTTGTGACCTGCAAGATAAAAGTGGGCTTTCATGGATCTTGGATGTGAGTGGAGCTTTAAGCTGTAAGCACTACAGTGAAGCAAATCATTTCTAGATCTCTGTCAAAGGCTGCTTCTTACAGTTGTGGGCACATGTGCAGGAGTGTGAGTAGTGATAGGTAATTCTGTTGGCAAGATTATCATGACAGGCGTATATTAGTCTGCACTATGATCAAAAACTTGAAATCAGTATATTCGGTAAAGCAGCACTACAACACCACTAATGGGTCTAAAGCCAATAGAGGAGATGCAGACTTAAGGGACTTCATGTATGTATTGTGTTCAGTATTATGGAATGCCTAGTAAAATCCTTCAATTGTCACGTAAAGAACAGTAGATTCGGACATCAAAGTAAGTCGGGATACACATTGCAAATAATTTTGTGATTCACAGCTTGCTCATAGACATTCATATTTGGAAGGCTATGGTACGGGAAAAATCTCACAAAATTTCCCATAAGTTATGGGATATTCCTGTGTATTAGCTCCCATTATCTGTTTATGAGTACTGTCAGCTACTTATGGCTCAAGATTGTTAAGGTTCTCAGTGTTCTAGTTATATTGAAGTCTGTGGACAAGCTAGTGGGGCTAAGATACAAGTTTTGTATTCTGTGCCAAAGATCAGGGTCTTTTGGTTTGTTGAAGGGTCATTTGATATGCTCTCTCTCTCCACTCTTAGACAATCAATAGCCAGATTTTGGAAAGTGCGCTGGACATCTAATCATTTGTCCGTTTTCTTGACAGCTTGAAGCAGTGAATAAAAATCTTGCAGCTTACCATGATGCCTGGGATAAATTGATTGACTCATGGATTATCATTAGAGTTAGCAAGCTTGAAGCAATATATCAATGGCGTCTACAGGTAAAGAGTGGACAGCATGTATGCTCCACCTTTATAGAATTGCATTTTGATATATAATATTTGAAGGATTTGCTTATAATGCAGGCTGAAATTGGGATGAGGTTGATTGGAAAGCCTGGGATGACAGATGAAGAGGTATTGGGGTTCTAACAAGCATTATGGCCTGGTGTTTCAAAGTTTGTTGATTTTTTGTCATTATGGTTTCATGTCTTGAAATTCTGTTACTTGTCTATGATTGTAAACAGGTGAAGGACTTTGTCTCCCGCTACATGCCTGCTTATAAAGCATATCTACCTGGACTTTACAGCTCTGGACCAAAAGGTGCAAAGCCAGAAAGAATGCTTCAGTTTGACATAGATGAGAACAGAAATCCAATTGGTTAAGTGAATCAAGGTGCGCCTTGAACCTTTACATGGACAGATCCTACACAGTGGGGATTTTGCAAGGGCATCCCTAAAAGCTCGATTTGAGCGAACAGTCCAGTGCAGGTACTATGAGTGTATATAGTGTTGGGATTTCAAACATATGAAGGGTGTAATGTCAATTGTATTCTTTTGCTTTCCATTCTTTTGATGGGAGGAAATTAGAACATCCAAGCAAGGGTGATTACATCCTTTGGCTTTGGTTTCAATTATTTTTTGTTTTACTTATTTTATTTTTGGGTGTAAAGTCCTCTTTTACATGGAAACAAATTTTTTACTTCTATCGTCTACATGGAGGGAACTTTTCTGAATACCCTACTCGTACTTACGATAGTCAAAGTCTAATAAAGAGAGGGGATGTATAACAAGTACAATCACTCATTCCTCATTGAACTCAATAGGAACACTAGTAAGAATCCCATGACAATGATGGCAATAGACTCTAATATCCCACGTGAAAGATCCGTCTGCACTCAATGATGTGGTAACCCTTACTCCACTAGATCACTTTGCCTTGGTGGTAATGATTCTCTAAATATGGATGCTCAAGATAAGGAATGATTTTTTCCATCTAATAGTCTTGGTACCCTTTGCAAGTTCAAGTTGAATCTTGAAGGACTTGCACATGCACCAAGTCCAATATCATCCCCTACATATAATAAGGCTTTGATTTATTGAAGTTTACTTCAGTTTTGAACTCTAACCCTTGCAAACCTGCTAAAAGGGTTGTAGAGCCATTCTTTCCTATAAGGAGAATCTTATAAGAACCATCCTATTTAAGTTCCAACTTGCTTGTGGGAATGCCTCACACCAGGCATCATAATATAAGACCAATTGACTCTTAGCAAATTTATACTTCTAAGCCCGAAGGTCATGAAGCATTATGTCTAGAGGTCTATCACCATTCAAATTCAATACTAATTTCTTGATTGAAAAGAAATACATGTAAGGGGTTGTTGAGTCGTGGAAAGTTATTTTAAAGATTGATAGTGTAAGGTGTCAATTGGAGAAAACACATTAAGGCCATAACCACGTCCTCTAAATATTACGGACAAGATAGAGACATGGTTTGATGATTGACATTGACTTGGCATTGCTATGTTGAAATAGTCTTCTTAATCCTCACAATAACATACTTTTGCATATATTACAAATTGTTGAAGGCTATCTGTAAGTGGAAGAGGCTAAGAGAATATTAATTGCCCAAATTCAAGTGAGGGCATTGGGCAATATCTATGGGGGGTCATCCCACAAGTCTTTCTTTCATGTGTTGAAAAACAAGCAATGAAGGGATACCATTATTGCAATTGAGGATGAAGGAGGCAACTAGATCAAGGATGATGAAGGGATTTCCAAGGTGTTCTACAAGCATTTCGCATCAATTGTTGGGAGTAACCCTTTGCTAATTGAGAACTATGAGGAAATGAGTGTCGTTTTTGGGCTCCATGTGGTCTAGGGTGGACCCACCTACATTCATGTAGCTAGAACGTCCCCTTCATAGAGGATCAACCCTACTTTGCTCTGACTAAGATGAGGAAAGGCAGGTTTCTTGTGGATTTTTATTAGCCAGTGTGGAGTTCTTGTGGGAGAGACCTTTGTTGACGAATCAATGCCTTTAGAGTTGACGGAGTCATCCCATCAAAATACAACAAAGTTCTTGTAAAACTCATTCTTAAGAATGATTTGCAGAAGTAACTTAATCATTTTAAGCTCCTTACTCTGTTAGATCTCCCCTATAATCTTATGGCAAAAGCCTTGGTACTCAAGGTGAAATTCTTTTCTAGCTAGAATACTTTCAAAGCAGAAATAGGGATTTGTTCATACAAGGAGGATCCATCTTGTAAAACTCATTCTTAAGAATGATTTGAAGAGGTAACTCAATCATTTCAGGTTCCTTACTCTGTTAGATCTCCCCTATAATCTTATGGCAAAAGCCTTGGTACTCAAGGTGAAATTCTTTACTAGCTAGAATACTTTCAAAGCAGAAATAGGGATTTGTTCATACAAGGAGGATCCATGATGTGATTTGCAACATTCTATTTGGTAGTGATAAGGATATGGAGTTTAGCGGAGGATTTTACTTGATCAACATGGATTTGATAAGGCATATGATAGGATTGCATGGGATTTCATACTAAAAGGTGAAGGCTCATTTCTCAAATGCATTTACAATTATATTAGTATCAATGGAAATTTTATCCCTCCCTTTGACCTAAAGAGGTTTATTTAGCAAGGAAGCCCTTTATACCCTTTGCTATTTGCTAGAGTCACTCAGCCTCAACTAGTTAATGTAAATTTCAAGATACAATGCGATGCAAAGCCTCTTGCATGATGGGAGCATGTTTGTCTCACAAATGTTCACTGACAATAATTTCAACATTGTCAAAGCAAAAAGGGAATTAACATAAGAAGTGATGTTGGTATATGAAGAATTTACACCGCTATTAGGTTCAAAAATTAGCACGGAGCGAACATAATTTCTTATGCTATATTGCATTAGGGGACACTTGAGGTCAAAAAACAACCTTATAAAGGAGTTTGGCCAAAAGATTGCCTAAACAAATGGGGGCAAGGTGGAATTTTCGCAAATGAAGTCGAAACTTGTTGAATATTGCATTTTTAGAACTTACTCTTTAAGTAGGTAAAAATAAATGTTTAGGATAACTCCATTGTTTCACTTACAAACCCTAGCAACCCATATATCAATGGAAAGCTCATAAAGAGTAGGTTTTAAAAATGCAATTTGAGACAAGTTTCAAGTTTATTTGCAAAAATTTTACTGTGCCCCCATGTTTTGAGGGAATGTTTTGGTCAAACTCTCTTGCAAGGGCATTTTTTGACCTCAAGTTTCCCCTAATGGGAGGATGAGGGGAGGCATTCCAAGGCTACAAGATCATTAGGAAAGGGCAAGTCTTTTGATATCTTGGGGCACTTGTTGGACTAATGGTAACCACAACACAATGATTTGAATGGTTGTAGATTCGGAGAGAAATTCTGTGATATGGAAGCACATCTTTGGGTATAGTTAATAGACTCATTGCCCTAAAGTTTTGTATGATGCATATTATGATCTTTAATGCATTTGTTGGTCCTTTGGAGGGAAGAGGGGAATTATAGCCATTTCATGAAAACAATTCACAACTCCTACTGACAAGTTGGGAGAACTTACATGCAAAGGAAATTTGATTTTCTTGTCAATTACTAAAAAGATTGAACGAAGAATAGCCATGGGAATCAATAGTGCATGATTGGAATTGGGGCCACAGGGAATCGATCATCGGGACAAGCTTTTGGGCAAGAAGACTATAATCAAGATTAAGCAATCACAACTTGGACAATTTCTTTGCAATGGGCGACACACTCAGAAGACTCTCATGGAAAGGTGCAACCGATGGGAGAGGTGACACATCACTATTGCAAAATGTGTGGTTGATGTTGGAGGCTTATAGATATGGGTTTTACCCATTCAAAGAAAATTGTAAACTTGTGGCAATTTTCAACAAAGGCATCAACACATGGCTCGACATGTGGAGTTATGCTAATTTGTCATGTAAGTAACTTAATAGTTTTGCAGGGGAACATAATCTCACAGATGTTGAGAGTACAATTGGCTAATTCGAGTCCTTGAGAAAAAGAAAAAACAATGGCCAACATTGGTGCACTATGGGATCAACTGGGACTAATAGGCTAGATGAATCACAGAGGGAAAGATGCAATGAAACTTAGGAAAAGAGAGGATTTTGAATCCTTTGACAATACATTCGTTCTAAAGGCTCAAAAGGATTGGATCATAGATAACTCTAGAGGTATAATAGAGACATGGAAGAGGAGACTCACCAAGCCTTGGAAGGACACATTGTCAACTAAGCTCTGTATGGCCTTATGGAGAGTAGCAACGTATAAGAAGCCCACCAAAGATAGACTGAGCTTTTAGGAAAATACTAGCCCAACCTATATCTGTATAACCATGAAGTCCAATGGTACTCCTGCATCATAGAATAAGGTGTAATTCAATGTGGACTTGGTATAGCGCAATGTACACCACAATGCATCCAAATGTGGCTTCCGTGGAAGCTACAAGAGTAGACTCTTCAAACCAATTGTGTAGTTTAGGTGTGGCTTAGTGATCTTCAAGTAGATAAGGTTGCCCACAATCTTTTGATATATAGTGATGTCCTCAATCAAGTCATCCCCATGTGCACTAAGCTTAGCATTAACATCCAAAGGTATAGAAATAGGCTTGCAATAAGCCATACCATACTTCTTTAACATTGAATGTAATAATACATAATACTTGCATTTTAAAAAAAAGTACACTTTGTTCCACATTACTAAGGCTAAAAGTTCTATAATCTAACTTATAAAGTAAGACAGTTTGAAATACTTAATTCTTGCATGATGTATTGGTTGCAACATTGGGCAGAGCTCTCTAACTACACTTCAAGTGATTAGCATCATAGTTGAGCAAAAGGATAGTGCAATTGCTCGCCTTTGCTCTCATAATTAATTAGAAATAGTACGCTTTGCATGTAATGATGTATGCTTGGTTGGTTTGTAATTGAGTAGTTTCCTTGCAAAGAAAACTTGATTTACTTGCATCTCATTATGAAAGTTGTGCAGTGCACACAATAGAATACAAGATGAAACTTGTTATTTACTAGAAAAACAAAGTGCTACACATTATGTTGTAGGCCTTGCATGGTCTAGATGTTGCTATGGTATAATGCACACTATCTTTTATGGGTTTGGAAACTTCAAATAACATGCAAAGATGGGTTTATATAAATAATAAAAAATTGTGTATACATAAGTCATGCAATGTATAGCCTCTTTTGTAGACTTCATAAGACCATAAAAGCTCACATGTAGGCAATAAAGATAAGGTTTAAGAGAAAATAAAGAAAGAGCTTGCATCTAAGAAGATAGAGCTTAGGTATGAAGGCCATTGCATGCTATGGTCTACAGTCTAGAACAAAAGGAGTCTATGTCCGAAAACAATCATAGTTGGATGTCATTATAGGGATGCATATGTAAGAGTTTCTTCTTGAAGAATAATACTTAGTTGCTTATATGTACATATAAAGAGAGAGGGGGGGAGGTAGGGATAATTTTCCCTAGGGTTTTTGTCTAAGAGTCTTGTAGTCGATGTCATCTTATAGACTAACCATCAATTGCTATTGAGTTGCTCACTCAACAATGAGTCAACAATGATAATAAAAATGTGTGTTGCAACTTATGATGTGACACATATCATGTATATTGAAAGAATATATATAATTGATGATTTGTTAAGTATTTTATTATATGTCAATAAGAAATTGGATGCTTCACTAATAAATATATAGTGATCCACTATGGTGGGTTTAACCATCCTAATATAAGCAATCACAATAACCATATCATTCTCTTTCTATAGTAAAAAAATCAACTTCCTCAAAGTGTACGGCCGCAATGAGTGTTTATTAAAAAAAAAATGGATTTATTTTTGTGATATTCATCACATGATAGTAACTTGTTGCATTTGCATACATGTGACAATGGTGTTAAAAGTGAGGAGAGACAAGGAGGCAAAGGGATAGAGCAAGAGCTAAGAGTAGTGTGCTCTGTGTGTCTCTTCATTCTCGCATTCTTCATTATCAGTCTATCACACTTAGTCTAACTCTATAATAGTGGAAAAGGCTAGGTCAAACTACTTACCATAGGTCTAAATCACCGTCTCACTTATTGACCACACGACATATAGCTAAGCTACAATTGGAGAGTTGGTAGAGAAGAGTGAGCTTGATTCTCAAGACTCCCTCAAGGCCAAGAAAGACATTGTACCCCAAGTGGCTCTCTAAAGCGACTAAAGTTATCTTTACATAGTGACTTGGTAAAGATGTTAGCTACTTGGTCTTCGGTTTTGACATGCAGGAGATCTATCTTCCTTGCAAGTACGATCTCTCGTATGAAGTGGTAGTGTACCTCTATATGTTTTGTTTTGGCATGATACACAAGATTCGTAGCCAGAAGTACACTGCTCATATTGTCACAATACAATGTAACTAGAGCATCTATCTGCATACCCAAGTCTATCAACAACTTTAGCAACTAAGCAATCTCACAAGCTGCTAATGTGTTACCTCTATACTTTGCCTCAGTACTAGAGAGTGCAACTATTGGTTGCTTCTTGCTACTCTAGCTAATCATTCCACTACCAAGGTTGAATGCATATCCACTACTAGACCATCTATCATATGGACAACCTACCCAATTTGCATTAGTGCATCCCATGACCTTTAAGTGCTTATCATTCTCATAGAAGAGTCCATAGTCTACTATAGCCTTGTCATAACATATAATTCATCTCATTGCATCCAAATGGGGTTTTCTAGGCTTCTGCATGAGAACTGACGAATAAGTCCGACTGAGTAGCTAAGATCGGGCCTAGTAATGGTAACATAGATGAGACTTCCTACCATCTGCTTGTACATAGTAACATCTAAAATTTTATGTCCAGTATTCACATCCACCTTAGAGTTTTGATCCAATAGAGTATCCAAAGGTTTGCAATCTGTCATACCATATTTCTCAAGCATCTCAAGTGCATACTATCTTTGCATCAACCAAAGTCCATTGGCTAAATTCACAACCTCAATGCCTAGAAAAAACTTAAATTCTCCAAATCCTTCATATCAAATTCCATTTTCAGCATAGCCATAACATTCTATATCCTAGTGTTATCATCTCCTATAATGATCGGATCATCGACATAGATGACTACCACAAGAGCTACATCATAAAGAGTTTATGATCAACCTTTCCAAGTGCCAATCCAAGACTCTACAACCAAGTAAGTATTAATCCAGGTATGCTACGCTGTAGGAGCTTGTTTTAGCCCATATAGTGCTTTATTTAGCTTGCAGACATCATTTAGATATCGATGGTGCACGTACCCTGTTGGTTGATCCATAAACCCCTCTTTTGCCAAGTATCCATTCAAAAATGCATTGTGCACATCCATTTTCTGTAATTTCTGCAATCACTATTTATCCTAATAGTTGTCATTTGGCAATGGGGCTAAATGTCTCTTCATACTCCAAGGCATACTGTTGTGTATATTCTTTTGCCACTAACTTGGCTTTGTACCTTTCAATGTTGCCATCAGACTTGCACTTAACTTTATGAACCCATTTGCAACTAATTGACTTCTTACCATCAGGCAATGCAACCGATTTCCAACTCTGATTTTCAACTAGTGCATTCATCTCCTCATCCATTGCTTTGCACCAATTTTTGTCCATGACAACTTCACTAAATGTACTAGGCTCTTTGTGTTCCATGACCTTTGTCATGTATACATAATGCTTTGTTGAAAATCCATTGTACATAAGCTTGTCAACATCGTATCTCACCCTTTGCGACCTTCTCGACTAAGGCGGACTACTTGATTCCCCTCTCTCATGAGGTGGTACATATCTAGTTTGCCTAAACCCATGCATGTAAATAGACGGAATCCCAAATTCACTGTCCAAGTGATCAATTGAGTCATGTCCTAAAGTCATCATCCCAGGAGCATCATCAAGAACATTATCTTTGCTTTTGCCTTCTGCTTCATTTCTCCCCCTCATTGACATAGTGCTGTTAGTGGATGGTAATGCATGAATGCGTAACTTGCCAGCCCAAGACGAAATACTCAGAGATACATCACTTGTAGGTCCAAACATAGTAGTACTTTGCTGTGGGATAGCAATAGGTACATGATCTGAAGGCTAATCATGAGGAATAACATCATATGATCCATACCACAAAGCCAACTCATCAAATATAACATCTCTTGTTGATTACCGTTTCCTTGGTAGATAGATCAATGCATTTTGTAAACCTTCCACTCTTGAGCATAGCCAATAAATACACACTTCTATGCCTAAGGATCCATCTTTTTCCTCTTCTCATCTGGAATGTGTACATATGCAATGTAGCCAAAGACTTTTAGATGGTTTATGTATGGCTTATGTCCTTATAACTTCTAATAAGGTGTCATGTCATGAATTCCTGCAGTAGTACGATTCAACAAATACATAGCTGTCATTATAGCTTCAACCCAATAATACAATGGCATATTCTTTTCATTAAGCTTTGCACTAGTTCCATAAGAACCCTATTCTTGCTTTCGGCTACTCTATTCTGCTGTGGAGTGTAGCTACAAATAAGCTGCCTATGAATGCCATTCTTTGCCATGAAGCTATCAAATTCATTGGATACATATTCACCGCCATTGTTGGATCTTAGACAAGAGATAGAGCAATCAAATTCTTTCTCAACTTGTTGCTTATAAGTCCTTAAAAAAGAAAGCACCTCATCTTTATGCTTCAAGATATACACCCATGTATATCTATTGAAATCATTAATGAATGTTATATAATATCTAGATCCACCAAGAGTAACATTATGGGCTGATCCCCAAACATCTGAGCGAATCAACTATAAAGGCTTGAGCTGTTTCGAACATGCTCATAAACGAAAATTGAGATTGCTTGCCAAATTGACATGCATCACAAACATGACCTAAATCCGAATAGGCAAGCCTGTAATCAACTGCTTTCTTTGCATAGTTTGCAACATTTGAACATTCACATGTCCAATCCTCTTATGCTAGATCTCAAGATCTCAAATTGCACCCTATTCATGTGCGGAATACTAGCATCCAAGATGAACATATGACCATGTTTTCTACTTTTAGCAATCAACTTATAACCATTTTCGAAATCCTCAATAAAATGGCCACGCTTATTGAAGTGCACTTGCAGATTTTGCTCCCAACTGGTAGCAGATTCTTAGTAATAGAGGGGACATGCAATACATCATGTAGATTCTCCTTCTAATATCATATATAACCAAGGGAACTACACCCTTATTCTCAATGTTATGTTGTGTATAATCAACTATACAAACATAACCATGCTTATTAGAAACCATGTCAGTGAACCATTATGGAGTCATATGATTGGATGCCCTAGAGTCAATGTACCATACATCATTTGACTTATTTTCTTTAATAGCATGGTTACAAACATATGTCATATCAAACAACCTATTAGTAGTAGCAGCATCCTTAGCATGACTAGATGAAGTATAATGACCTTATTGCTTGCCTTTATTATTTTCTTGTTTCTTCCATCATTCCTTAGCAATATGCCCATATTTTCCATAGTAGTGGCAGTCCTTATCCTTATTTGCATTCTCATGCGTACTCTGTGATTGCCATGAACCTCTGCCTCTTGAGTTGGATCTCCCCCTTGCTCGGAAGTATCCAGCACCTCTAGCATTTTGCACTTGCCTGCTGATTATTCACATTTTGAGGTGCATTCTAATTAGTCCCTCGGCCACGAAAAAAACCCTCTACCATGGTTGCCTTGGCCTCTTTGATTTGAACAAAAAAATACATCTCTACCCTTTAAGCCATTAGAATTGGGTAGCGAATCCAAGCTTAACCTCTTTATGAATAAGTAATGAAACCAACTCATTAAAATTAGGCATCTTCAATTACACTGAGATAGATGTATCAAATGACTTATACTCAGGTCCAAGACCATTTAATGTCACTGCAACCAAATCTTCATCATCTACTTTAGCTTCAATAGAGGCTAGTTGATCAGCAATTGTCTTGATCTTCGTGACTGTCCTTTTCTATCCATAGTGTTAAACTTTTGTTTCAGCTGATTTTTTTGTGCACTAGTAGTAGTGCCATAATAACACATCAAGATGTCTCATGCATCTTTCAATGACTTGCAATTCATGATCTACATGACCGTTGCATCAAAATACACAGAGAGAGACAATGCAAGACTTTGTGAGCTCATTCAAGCCAAGCACGATGTGCTCTTTGCTATTCGACAATGGGATTTCTTTCTAGAAGCTTTGGTTTAGCCTCATCACTTGTAATAAGATCCCAATATCCTTTCCCAATATCAAGAAGTTCTCCATGCAAAATTTCCATATTGCATAGTTGTTATTATTCAACTTATCATCGACAATGTGAGTGATGTTGTTTGATCTATCTGCATGTGCCATATTTGCACCTGAAAGTGTTTACACCTTGGGCAACTACTTTGCATCTAGTTCAGTCCAGCAGTTCATTCCATACATAAAGTAGACATTAATACATTAGACAGAATCCCAAAAGATCTCAACTAAACGACATATGTATACACCTTCCAAAACATGACAATTTTAGTCCTACAATGACCCACTGATATCTTTGCAACAACCAATGGTATTTCAACTAAATAACATGCCAAACATCTCCAAAAATTTGCCAAAACATCTAAGTGTAGTAGCATATCCATATAGACATAATTGACTGCATAGACCTCATACATGCATGGAAAAAAGCTTTCCAAAAAGTAGTGATTATTCAAGGGACTATTATACCAACAGTAGATCAATTCAAAACTGAGCATTTAATGCTCATAGCAACTCAAGGACCATCCCATAAAGATGAAGTATCATCCAAGCATACAGAAACATCAACACAAGCTTCAATGAGTTCAAAAATGTCAAGGTGCAAGCTGTCCCAAACTTATTACATCACCCTGTTTTGCAATATACACCTTCAATCCACTTTGTGTGATCCCAGATGCATGAATATGATGCCAAGTTCATTGCCAAACATCCCTTGATGTCTAAGTGTGTCATTATCAAGCATTAGATGGTTGGAAATGTTTGATTAACACTATTAAAAAAATATGTGCATTTTCCCACAACTCATGTTGGTCAGATTATGAGTTTGGTGCTGTTAATTATAACTGTAGTCAACACTCAATAGTACCCAAGATGCTCTAGAAAAGATAGACAATATAACTACCACTCAATAGCTACTAATGAAGGTATCAACCATTGCTCTATTGGCTATCCACATTGTTAGGCTAAAAATAGGCGCAACCTTGTACTTCATGTTGAATACCCGTCTTGATTGCTGGTCACAAAACTCGCCTCCCATAGGTCCACTAAAAGCCAATGAATCACCTTGAAAGCCTCAATAGGCCTGTCTTGATTGCTGGTCACAAAAATCACCTCCCGTAGGTCCACTGAAAGCCCAATGAATCACCTTGAATGCCTCAATAGACCTTATGCAGCAAATACATCAAGTTCACACCTTTCCGTCGTCTATAGGGGTCTTTTTGTCACACCTCTTGCGTTTTTATTCAAGCTCCTCTAGACACGACTGTGGTACCATGTCAAAAACGATGAGAGACAAGGAGGTTAAGGGATAGAGCAAGAGCTAACAGCAGTGTGCTCTCTGTGTCTCTTCATTCTCACATTCTTCATTATCACTCTATCACACATAGTCTAACTCTATAATACTAAAAAAAGGCTAGGTCTAACTGCTGACCATAGGTCTAACCTCACTTATTGACCACACATGACATATAGCTAAGCTAGAGCTAGAGAGTCGATAGAGTAGATTCTCAACAACAGGGTGCATTATGCTAGGTGGATGGGTGAGATTTAATAAATTTGAAAGTTTGTGATGAGTAGATTAGTAGTTGGAGTGATGTAGATACAATGTTTTGTATTTTTACTAGTGTGTGGTGCCTAATTAACAAGACTATTTACTATTTTCACCCTGTTTATACTATTGCTAGACTATTGCCTTTTTGCAACAAGACAGATATTTTGTACGGTTAGAAGCACAATTAAGTTGTAGAAATTATTAGAGAAAGAAAGACATTTTAAGTCAAGAAAGCAAAAGGTCCACAATGAGGCAAACTTGAATGAGTGCAAAATTGTCAAAGAGAGCAAAAGATAAGCTTGCTTTATTCCACCTCATCCAAGAAATAGAATTTAGAGCTTTAAGAGTTTTTTTGGGCGATTTCACAAATTCTAGAATGGACTATGATGCTAAAACATCAATATTCATCACACATAAATCTTTGTAACTATTACAACCACCTTTAGCAGACCTTCTAAGACATTGCAACGTTGTCTTTTGATTAGTATTTATATCTCTTTTGCACAAAAGCATGATGTATGAATGTATATATCTACAATACTTAATATTTCCATAATGGAGGATGATGATCATGACTTTATTCACGGGGGAGGTTAGGATCTCACGTGCGAATTCTTTATTCTTTCTGGGTTAACTCATGCAAAATTTTTGATGTTTTATGAGGTTGCATGTTTTTGTTTAGGTGCTAGGTTCATCGCATGATTCGCTTTTTAGCACAAACCCATCAATGACATTATCGAAAAATCATATGGAAATTAGAATCAAAATTCAAGCAACTCAAACGTCAACAAAAGCATCAATATTATCTATGATATAAGATTTGGATGGATTAGGATCCATATCCAAATAGCTCCACTTCACATGTCTACGATGCATGGTCCAAAAAGTATCTTAGTACTTCAATATCGTTATATCAAGCACTTGAATATATTGTTGTAGAATAAAATGTCAAATTCTAGCCAAGACACAAGAGGATAATCTTCTCTTGATAGTGAGAAGCACATAAAGAGAGTAGGGTATGTTTTGGATGTTTTGCCAATTGAAATGACAAGTATAGTTAGGAGACACATCAATATGTAAAGTAGGAAAACCAGTTGTTGAAGCAAGGCTCAAGTCCTTTGTAAATATTTTAATGCATTTTAGATGTGATGCTACATGAACCATCCTTATGGCAATAATCCATAGAAGGGTTGTGTGATTACAAGACGGTAAAACTAGCTATTTCCATCCACATTTAATATTGAAGAGAATGAAAATAAGATGCTTATGGGGGAGTTACTTCTCTTATTCCTTGCGATCAATGGAACAACTAATATATGCAATGCTATATCATGCAATTTGTTCCATTTAATGTGATGCTACATGAACCAGCGGTTTGGCAATGATCCATACGAGGGTTGTGCAAATACAAGGTAGTGACTACATCTCTCCATCCACATTTAACATCGACGAGAATGATAATAACACACATATGGAGGAGTTACATTTCTTATTCCTCGTGCTCAATGGAAGAAATTGCTAATATGTGCAATGCTATACCATGCAACTTGTATACTCAAAAGCTCCATCTAAAGGAAAAATCTTGCTTGATCAAGTTACAATAGTGCTAGAAATTGGGACGATAAGAATGAGTGGTGGTATAAATTATAGTTTTTTCACACAAAACATGCAGTCTCTTGCAACCAAATAAAAGTGAAAAGGATCCAAATTGATAATTGCATTGTAGGCATTCTTTAAAAGGATGTTCATAACATTTCCAACATGAAGCTAACCTAGTTGATTGGACTAGCTAAGAGGTTGGGTTGTAAGAGAAAGACCAGCATGAATTTAGAATTTTCAGAGGAATTTGTGGAGAGATTGCTACATCCACATGGATTGGAACAATGCCATATAAATACATGCTAAATTCAACATTCCTAACAAGCATGCTTGTGATATGAGACAAATGGACCTTCAAAGTTTCATACAAAATGCACATTATAATAATGATGATGTTAATAAGTCTCTATGCACTTTTGTATGCAACTATCAATAGATCCCAACATTCTCAAATGGCAACTAAATAACTGGAGATCCCTCCAAATCACAAAGATGACCCATTTTCCTTATCTACCTACTTCATTAATATGATTGATTAATGATAATATTGGCATTGGACAAAATTCGTTCCTTATATGTTCACTCTACATGTCTGATTCTTGAATATTTTTGATGAGTGATTAAGATTATTGTTATTGCAATAAATGATTTCTTATGTCACAGTAATTTAATTATGTTAAATTTCATAGTTATGCTTGTATGCACTTAATTTTCTGGAGCTATTGCTTGCATATAAGTTCAACGATTAAAAGTATATATGTGCATTGGCAACCCTAGCATCTTATATTATAGTTGTACTTGCATTCATTTAATTTTTCATGTATAATTTGTATAGTTCTATAGTTATACTTCCATTCATCTAATTTTGTATGTATAATTTATATATAGTTTGCTTTTGTTAAACTACGAAAACAAAAATGCACGCTTTCATTTTTATACCAAATAATATCATGTCAACTCCAAATCATGTTTTTGAACCATATTGGTGGAGATAAATGATGTAGATGTATGAATGATATTTGCGTTGAGTGAATATAATGTGAACCATTGATATCTAAGAATAGGTCCAATTCACACTCAATATCCTCACATCTTTAAGGTACCAACAAGAACTAATGCTTTGTCAATGTGAATTCGAATTGAAATACAAAGGTATTCCCTTTAAGTTGAATGTACATGAGATGATGCGACATTGCATTTGTTAAGCAATCACAATTAAAGTATGATCATAAAGATGTTAGCACATTGAAGGCACAAAATCTCATCAATTTCAAAAGACTCATCGAGTCCATGAATCATACTTTGCAAAAGACTATGGTCTATTGATTGCTTAAGGATTTTTTGTTCCCTAACTTTAACTAGATGCATATACATCGACCACTTTATAGAAGAGTTAATGAAGTCTAAGAAATTTTTGGCATCTATTGATTGTTTTTAGTCCATTGAGAATAGAGTCATTATATCAATGAACACTCTATTCTAAGGGAGCTTTGACAACTCACTATAAATCAACAAGGCCCCCATCATCCCAAAATCCCTTCTCACAATAATACTCACTTGCTGTCAATCTATACTCATGGCTCTAGGATATACAAATATATTTAATGTAGCTTTCAATTGTCAATTTCAAAGTGTCGATTTAATGAAGAGACTTGACATATATTCCTTATTTTATATTAAAAGCTTTGAAACTATCACATAGTCACATAAGCCAAATATAAAAATACAAAATCTTGCTATCTTTAGAACTTTCCCCATGAGTTTTGAATGTCATGGTCCATAGTTCTTTCATTTAAACATTGTAAAATTGATGCATTAGTATTCATCAAAACATAGAAATATGATTTTTCATACCAGCCATATCTATTGTTGTTTGTCATGGCTAATGGAAAATTGTACCCATATTCGAAAGGAGTAAGTCTTTTTTGCACTTGTCATCTGTTATGTCAATATGGAAAATGTCAAAGTCCATTATATTGTTAATAAACCTTTCTAAAAGATGCCATGGACCTCCTACATATAGCACACATAGATAACCTCACACATTAGCTCATTGTTGATGTAGATCCTTTCCTAATCATCTCAGAGTCATTAGATTGGCCCTATGGCAATGATCACATTGCCCATCAGGCACTACCATATATCTCACAACAACATGCTTGGGTCAACTCATTCATATAAAGCCTTTTTCATCATAGTGACATTATCTTGTCCCTTTGGCCATGCTCAGGTAAGCTATACTCTAAGCTAGTATGTGAATGAGTAGTCTCAGGCTATGAGTTTGATTCCATAGCATACAAAGGCATGGTGCCGAGTTTTAAGGCTCGATAGACGATGTTTTCACAAATTTTATTTGCTGAAATTTCAACCAAACAAGGAAAAATGCATGCATGATTCAAGAGACAAAACACGTAATCTTCAATTAAAAAGGAACAGGTGTAATGTCTTCTCTAGCGTACTTTACAACCGCATTGTGGTTATCAACGTTTTCTCAATCAATGAATATATGTGTGTTTTTGCGTCCCAACACTAATGTATAAAGAGATCAGAATAAAGAGATAAGCTGTTGCCACCAATGTCGTTGTAGTATAGTGGTGAGTATTTCCGCCTGTCACGCGGACGACCCGGGTTCGATCCCCGGCAACGGCGAATTTTTCTATCCCATCCTTTGTTTTTTGGCTTCTGTTTTCTGCTCGTCGTATGGCGTGTGCACTTGTTTTTCTGACACACACAATCATCCTACTGGACCTTACAAACATCGCCTTGTAAATTGTAATAGCAAAATCAATAAATGATCATCTTCATGGAGCGGACAGCTTTCTTTATTTGCCTTTGGAGAAGGTTAAACGTGGATGCTAGCCTATGTGGTCTTCATGCCTTTGAATAAATAGATATGCTGTCTTTTTCATTGCCTCACAAATTCGACATGTAAAAATTACAAACTTTTCAAATTGTTAACCTCTCATAATGTAAAATCTCGCATATTGTAAAAACCAATCTTGACAAAATCTATACATCTCTCTCTCTCTCTCTCTCTTTCTCTCTGTGCTTTACGCGTGTCCATCCTTGAAAATAATGTGCCCAAATTTATTTTTCACACATTACACACCTTGATTTGAGGCGCACTTCGCCTTTGCTTGGCTTGATTTGTCTTCACTTTTCTTGGACTTTATTGTTTTTTATTAACATTAGCCCCCTCCTAGATGACTGCCAACTCCTTGGCACTCTATATTGCAGGTAGCATGCTTCAAATTGCACCATAGATGTAGAATGCCAAGGATGGTCGTGTAGAGATAGTAGGGATGTGCAATGGTTGTTGGTGAGTTGCTGACAATGTGGTAGACGGTCGTTGGTGTTGTTAATGGTGACCAGGCTAGTAAGGGATTGATAGTTTGTAGTGGGTTGTCTCCATAACGGATGTGATTGGGATTCGTATAGGGAATGCTTAGAGATGGCATAACAAGTGAAAGGTTTTTATTCTTGGATTTGCATTGGTAGCTCTTCACATGTCCTTTGTAGGTTAAACCTTGCATGCATTCACTTCCTAAGGGAGTGCTAGCCTATTTTCTGTGTATAGGAAATTTTGGCAGGATTGTAGATGGATCGAGGCAAGTCTGGAGTGTTATCCCACACTTGAGAAGCCCAATCCTTATATAGGTTACTATGCGGTTACTCTATGAGTGCACGTGCTTACATAGGCCATAGTTCAATGATTCCTTCTTGTCAACAGTTCAATGAAGTGAGGTGCTTGTGGGTTTATGAAGATGGAAATTGTTGCCATTACAGAATGGACAAAATGTTTCAAAGAGAATCCTGAAGAGAACGTCAAGATGTGATGGTAGCTTAGATATCGGCCTCATAAGATAGAGAGACAATGTTCTCTTTGGGTAGTAGTTACTAGGAGTTGTAGGGCTTGATAACTCTCCTTTGATATGCCTAGTTGACCTTACATTTCCGATGGTGGATGGTACTAGTGCAAGGAAGGAGAAGAAGAGAATAGTGCATGTGTCTCAAGGAGACACGTCTAGAGTTGAAACTCCCTATCTGTATCTTGCACTTGATGGATCATGAACTATTGTGGGGGGACAAAGAGAGGCTAAGGGGTTAGAAATGAAGTCAATTGACCAACACTGTTGGCCATGCCTAACTTGAGGACTTGTAGGTGTAGTGTTCTGCTCGTGGGCGCATATTTTCATGCTTTCTTTTCTTTTCTTTTCTTTTCGCTCTTGGTTTTTTTTTTCTCTTTTAGAGTCGCTAATAGATTTGTGTCTATCCTTTCATGTTCGCCCATTCTAATTTCTTGCCTCCCATATTTGTGGAATGGCATTTTTTTAGTCATATTTATACTTAGTTCTTGTTCAAGTACAGTCAGTGTTGATTTCCCCTTGACCCTATGTAGGTGGGAGAAGTTGGTGAGGCTCATAGGCATCAGTTCATGTAGTTCATTATCCAATACTACTTCTTATATCTTGGAGATAAACTTGTGCCTCTCTTGCCCAACTTCTCACTTTGTCTACTATCTCCAGCTATTGCAATGGATCGGGGTACTCTCTAACTCTGGCACTTCCTTACTCTTTCGTTTTTAGGGCAGAAGTCTCTGCTTCTACCTCGTTTACTCATTTTCCCTTAGTCCATGTTGTGGCACTACTTGTCTTCAAGGTTATCTTTGCTTTTGCCCTCTTTTTCCAAATTTCCCCCTATTGAATGATGCATCTAGATTGCTAAGTCTAGGCATTGATATGCCAACTTGCTTTGCTTGAACTATACTTATGTTTAGTGATACCAATGTAGAATCATCATCTAGGGCTTTTATGCCAAACAATCCAAACGGCACTAAGGGCATGATTGCTAAACTAGTGGAGGATTTTCATCTAGGGCAATTGTCATATAGATGTGTGACACCACTTTCACAACACTGTAAATCAACCTTGTCCTTGTTGGTTGATTCTCTCTCTAAACATCTTGATGAAATGTGCCTTGAGTGGCCACAAGTCCAATAGGTGAAGTTATTGGGGTTGGGCTCCACCCATGCCTTGACCTCGTCCTTTGGCCAAAGCCATCATTGAAACCAATCTAAAATCCATGAAAATTAGATACCTCTTCTCATCATTGGTGACATAAGGGCTCACATACTTTTTTTCTTCTAGTGGCTCTTCTACAAAGTATAGAGGTGCATTGCTAGGTGGATGAGTGTCGATGGGTCCAAGTGGTCTAGGTATTCCTATTGAATTTATATGGAAACCTCCTAGATAATCAATAGTGCATGGCCTCATGTCCAAATCTTCCACAATTTGTACAAGTGTGTGATCTCGAATCAAGGCATTCTGATGGGAGGTGGTTTTTGCCACAATTAATGCACTTCATATGTGCTCTTACAGGTCGTTTCAATGCTTCCTGAAGCTTTGAAAGCTCCAGTTTAAGTCTAGCCACATCTTGAGTGAGGTCCACACCTTTCCCCTTGTCTTGAATGTAGAGATAGATTACTCATTGTGAATGGCTAATCTCTCATTATGGATGGTTATAATGCATGTTGGTTGAAAAGCCTTGATATTCCTCTCCTTTAGTAGGTCATCAACACGTATCACTTCTTTGAAAATTTTGGTGAGTATGTCCCTTTTCTAGACTTGAATTATTATCTAACATTGTGTAAATATCCTAATGGTATGATTATAGGCTAGTGAACTTTCTTGCTAATCTAAGAGAAATTCCATGTCCTCCCAAATAGTCTTCATCTCATCCTCCCAAGTACCATAGGATTCTCCCTTCCCATCTCTGCTTTGACTATGGCATTGGCAACTTACTCTAGATCATCTAGTAGATCACCATCACTAGGGGCTTCTCCATCTACTCCCATCCTGCACAAAAGCAAATGCCACAAAATAACAATCAAGAAAAAGAGCGACAAAGAGGCCTAAGCACTATAGATGATGGAGCATCAAACAAGTATGATACATAAGACATGGTTTTGCCCACCAAGGCTATTATGAAGACACTTGCACCCTTTCTTCCAAATAGAACCCCTCAAATGATTGATCATATAGTCAAAAAACGATTGATCCTATAGTCGAAAATTGAAAGAAGCTATAAAGGCATCCATTGAAGCAATAGAGTATAGAAAGGTGGCTTTCCCATGTAATACCAAAGTTAACATTGGTTGCTAGTATCAAACCTCAAAGAGGATGCCACAATAGCAACAATTGGTATGCAAGACTAAACCTTACCTACAATACTACCATCCTCACAACAAATAAAGGAACTAAAGAAGCCATAACGACTCAAAGAAAGACCCTTAAGGAGCCAACTAAGGATGCTATCACAACTCAAAAACAACTTAGTAGATTGAGAGTTACAAATGGCAAGACAACCAACAAGCTAGCTCTAAGTTGAGCCCGTATTTGATTAGGCCCAATACAAAAAAGATCTACATTTAGCATGGCTAATCTAGTTTAAAAACCAATGTTTGGGTGCTTTAAAGAAATTGATAATTTGATTTACTTGCTTGCATAAACCTGTAAATGGATGGGCTAGACGAGATAATGCAACCTATGAAAGAGAAGCACAATCATATTGATGCAAGGCACCCACAAATAACAAAATATTTGCTCATGGATCTACTTATGGAGTTGGCCCAAAGACTTGGATTTTTACCATCTATCTAAACACACTTCAACCAAGGAAGAGATGAGCCCACTCAAGGGGAAGATGGAATCCAAGCATCCACCCTTGAAACTATGGTATGCATATAAACTAAAGTTAACACAAATAGCTAGTGGGATTATAGAATAGAAGAGCAAAAAGTATTTTAGATAATGAATCTCTTTAGATAGCTCCAACCTGCCTCTTAGATGAACTATTAAACCACGTCCTTATGGAAGAAAAGCTATGTTTTCCAAGTCCTATTTCTAGTCCAATAATAATAGCAGATGTGGTCATGTACATCATTATGTTGTGCACTAGGCTAGGCATTTTACTAAAATTGGAGAGCTTCAATACAATTCCAATTTCCAATGGTGGTAAATCTTAGAGGAAATGTTATATACATATTTAAAAAACCATGAAATCCATGTAAATTAATAGATTGGTACATTAAATACATAAAAAAAGTACTCATACCCAAGACCTGAGTTAGACAGAAAATGATAAACAGTAATCTTGACACTAATAAATTCCTTCAATCAAGATATATAACTGCATGTTGTACATAAATTTTAATTTAGTAATTGAAGATAATAAGAGTGGGTGGTGACAAGATTATAAACTATCATTTCAACATCCTCTCTCTCTTCTCTCTCTCTCTCTCTCTCTCTCTCTCAAGAATATTTAAAAAAAAGTTACAACTGAGAGAGATCAATTAAGAGAGAGGATATCATAAGGGATCATAAATGGAGGGGATAATCTCTATCCATGGCACAACCACCTTTGTGAAATACAAGCTTGTAGATTAAAATCGTCTAGCACGGTTACTTGTCTTGGCAATGTATCTAAAATATATCCATTGAATTGTCCAGTCAATTATTATGAAATGCAAAGTACAAATTATGATGGCTACTCAATGGATGATTTCATGATGCCACACTTTGTAGGTCAAGATATTTAAGATTACTTTTAATTTAAACATACTTAATAAGGCTTTCTTTTTTAAAACCACGTACTTGATCTTTTTTAAATAACCACACACACACACACACACACACGCACGCACACGCACACACACACACACACACACACACACACACACACACACACTCTCTCTCTCTCTCTCTCTCTCTCTCTCTCTCTCTCTCTCTCTCTCTCAATTTTTCTATATAACTTGAACACTAAACTTGGCAAGGATGCCAAATAAAGCATGAGGAGAGCTTGATGCATTTTGAAAAGGAAGGCTTCTAACTTTATGGGAGGTGAAAAAAGGTGCTTCACCAAATTTCCCTCTATTTTTGCCTCTCACCTTGCAAAGAAGACAAAGGGGAACACCTTGCAAAGAAGACCAAGGGGAATATTGAAATTGAAATGACAATTTTGGTAGTGTATATTGAGCCACAACTAAATATATAAATGAAGTAAGATGGGAAGAATAAGGATTTAGTGTGTAAATAATATTGATGCCATGTCACACTAACATTGGTATAAAAGGAGGGGACATGTAATTTTAATAATCTTTTGACACATTAATGCATTATTGTCCTTCTTCTCATTACCTTGCTCTCAGCTTCAATGGCTTCTTTCTCTTTCTTGTCTTTCTTCCACCTATTCTAGTCTTTCTCTCTCCTCTTCACTCTCTTTCTCTCTTTTGCACTTCTTCTCTCTCTTCTGCAGCATTCTCTCTCCTCGTCACTCTCTTTCTCTCTCTTCAACACTTCTCTCTCTCTATTGCAGTATTCTCTCTCCTCTTTCTCTCTCTCCAGTTCACTTTGTGACAAATGATATCTGAGCATTGGTCTTTGATCCATTTTTCTTCTATTTTAGTCTAAATTTTCACCATAAAAACCAATTTTAAACAAGTACTACATGTACTCGACATAGATAGTGACAGGTAGAGGTTTGTAGGGCACCTACAGTTAGTAGGAGACTATATCTGGAAATCTTCAAGGGTATATATGACTGTGGAAGGCTAAAATAGCAAGTCGTCACTAAATTTTCATGCAATCTGAAGGTAACTAGGTTAAATGGGAGTTAACTAGGCTTAGAAGGGAAATAAATTGTGGTTACTTTTCAAGTGGAGCTTCTCTTTCTCTCTTCAAAGCTTTTGGATGAAGCTTCAATGGTGGTTGCCAAGAAATCCTTCAAGCTTGTTCTCCGGTGAATTTCTTCCAACCAAACCATGATGCAATGATTTCTCATATCTTCTAGATCAGATCGAGCACCATTCTCACACAACTTATGTAGTGATTGGACCAGTAGTCAACCCGAAAATCGCATTGCAATTTGCACTGATTTTATTGGTCAAATCTCATCCTTCTTTTGCTGCACATATTTTCTAGATTGGTTGCTTATCCTTGGCGTACTCAGAGCAAGCTCCTTCAAGAATTTTAAGCAAGAATTGGAGCCCTGATTTTCATTCCCTTTGCTGAAAACCCTAAAACACAGCAGGGTAGCCATAGCCACAAACTTGGAAGCTCGAATTTCTTCAATCTTTGGACCTTCCTGACCTCCAAGACTTCTCTACCATTATTTTGAAGTTGAATATTATTCTATCATAGATATCATTTACAAAGTTTTGATGCATAATCTTGATTTGATTGGATGATTTCTTTTACCCAAGCTTGAAATATTGTGAAGGGTAAGTACTAGTAATCAACGAGTCACTAAATTGCATTAGTAAGACCCTCTTTCCATCCAATCTTTCAAAATTTCCATCCTATTGCATTCCATGAAAGGGGCTGAATGAATATTTTAGAAATGCATTTCACGTTGATCGAATAGAGTAGTATGTCACTACCATGTTAATATACCCACCGAGGAAAAAGGTGGATACCGGGGGAGATAGTGGGATAAAAGAGAGGCGACCCTCCCTTGCTATCGAAGATCCCGAAGGGGTGCAACCAACCGACCCGGAGGGAGCTTTGCCTATCTCCTAGTGATTCGCAACCCGTGAAGGGAGCCTATCTTGCCGTTTTATCCCTCACACAGGTACAATGAGTGGAGAATGGAAGATTGAAGTGTCTTCAAAGACTCAAGTACCTTCAAGAGCAAAACAAGGTAAAATAGGGACTTTATAGGGTACTATAGGGTATTTATAGGTCCTTACAGGTACCAAATTTATTATTGAAGTACAGGTGTAGGTACTATAGGGTGCCCACAAGTCCTATTCAGCCTCCTAAAGGGTTTGGTAGCCATTTGGAACCATAATTTTACCCTTACATATGAAAACATGGCATTTACAGGTTGAAACAGGGTGCATGCCTAGACAGTTCAGATTCAAAAATTGAATTGCAAAATTTTCTATCCTAAACTTGTTATGACGTGCTATAGCTCATCTTAAAGAGGACATTGTTGGCTTCGATTTGAATCAAAGATTTTGGGAATCGGAGCTTCCTAGCTCAAGTTATAGCCAATTTTATGACAAGGAGTACTACAGGATTGCACTATTATGGAAGGGCATAAATGAAAAAATAAGGCCCATGATGAGTATGCTTAGTAAATAAGAGATTCTATGTTGGAATATATCCCAAGAGAGCCCTCAAGAGCCTCAAGTGCACAGAGAAATCAGTGCACTTAACAATATCATGTGTAAACATGAAAGTTAGCATGCCCAATGTTATATGGAGCTATTATCAAGAGTGGAGCAGATGGTCTTGTCTACTAGTCGAACAAAGTTTTCCATTGAGAAGTTAGTGGATTCACCTACCCAGACAAAGGCTTCCATTGACAAGTTAGTAGAATCTAATGCTCAAATAATGGCTCAATTCTCCCAATGGATGCAAATGCAAATGGGATCCAAAGAAGCAAAGGAGAAAGCTTATTCAAACAGTGAACCCTCAGTCCCACTTCAGCCACCTAACCAAAATGGTCAAGGTCATGGAATCATTGGACGAAGGGGTATCCCAAATAGACAATATGAAGTAGGTCAAACTTCACAAAGACATGATGAGTATTTAGGCAGTTTGAATGGTGCCAACTCCCAAGATTTTGGGCTAAATACCCAACTTGCTAGAGGTCCTCTACCAACGGGGAGGTTTCATACTAGTTCTCAGCCACCTATTGGGAGAGTTTCATCTCATTTTGGGGGCTCAATGCCTAACACTCATGACCAGTCAGTCTATTTTGGGATAACAACCCTTCCATGAAAGAGAGCTAAAAGATAGGATCATCTTGGCCAAGTTCAATGGTCAATCATCTTCACCATTTGATCTAGAGGAATGGATTTTCAAATTCGAATCTTACTTTGATATATTCCCTAGAATTGATGATATGAAGATTCATTTTGCTTCCTTGCATTTGGAGGGATTTGCGCATACTTGCTAAAAGTATATTAAAAAGGAAAACATACTTATAGAGAATCGGGAAGCTTTCAAGACACTTATGGCTAAGGTCTTTGTCTCTCCTCTTGAAAAAGAGAAATTGTCATAGAGATGGTATGGTTTAGAGCAAAGTGTAAGGGAGTATACCGACCAATTCCTCAATCTTACCATATATGTAGAGAGTATCAGTGATGAAGCTAATCTCCACAAGTACATGTATGGTTTAGAGCCATCCTTATTAGTTGATGTCATGGCACAAAACCTTACCACTCTTTTCAAAGCTATTGAGCTTGTGGAGCGCTACAAAAGGAAATATAGAAGAGAGTCTTCATTTCAGTCTAGTTATGGACAACTAAGGATTGTTTTCAAACAGGGACAAGTTGGCAATGTTTATGGCAGTAATCATTCGCCAAGTGGGGGCTTAAGAGTGCTACCTTATCCACCATTTAATGCTTCAATATCTCAAAGCAATTTCAAGACAACAAACAGTCCTAGAGTTGATTTCAAACAAGGGGATAGCAAGCCTAAATCTATTTTAGTCAATATGAATCTCAAGTCTATTTCTATGGACCTCTACAAAGAAAGAAAGGAAAAAGGCTTATGCTTCAAATATGGGGAAAAGTATACACTTGATCATGCCACAAAGTGTGTACACAAAAATGCAAAAGCCAAGGTTCATAGTATGTTAGTCTTTGAGGATTTTGAAGATGACATTGATGAGACTAATGCAATTGCACCTACTGCTAAAAATGATGATCTTGAGCAAGAAGTTGGGCAAGAGTATTTTTATGATTCGGCTGACTCTTTTCCTTTTGATCCAGGTGGGAGTGTTCCTTTTGACCTAGGTGGGACTTATGATGAGCCACTAGTTGTTCCATTTCCATGGATGCTTGGATAGGTTCTAAGAGCCCTAATACACTCTGTATGAAGGGTAACATTCATGTCAGACCGTATTCATATTGATAGATAGTGGCAGTACACAGAATTTTGTGAATAAGTCCATTATGGACAAGCTGAATTGTCTTCCCACTGACTAGACTTTAAGTGGCCAATGGTGAAGAAGAAATCAACACCCAAATATGTCCACAAGTTTCTTTATAGCTGGCTGAAAATTATGAAGCAAAAGTAAACTTGATTACCTTGGAAATGGGCCCCCATAGATATTAGACAAAATCACTATGGATTTCTCATAGATGTATATGGAGTTTTATCTTTGATGGACAACTCATCCATTTACAATGGATTTCTAGTAGATCATATTTTAAGCTTATCACCATTCAACAACTCAAAAAGGAGTACAATGAGGCACTCACAAATATTTGTTACACTTGAATAAGATATTGAAGATCAGTCCATAAACTCAGCAAGTCACCCATCCTTGAAAGCTTTTCTAAAAGACTACATAGACTTATTTGAGATACCTACTTTATTGCCTCCCAAGAGAGCAATAGATCACCCCATTGATTTGGAACCCAACTAAAAGCCAATCAATAGGCCACCCTACAGATTGTCCAAGTGTGAGCAGGAAGAAGTAGCCAAGCAAATCAAGGAGCTTCTTGAGATGGGATTCATTGAATCTAATTCTTTACCCTATATGCATCTCTGGTCTTGTTAGTTAAAAAGAAAGATGAATCTTTCAGGATGTGTATTGACTACAGGGACCTTAACAAGATCACAGTGAAGAACATGTGTCCAATACCTAGGATTGATGATATGCTTGATGAGCTCAAGGGGGCTAGATTCTTTACGAAGATTAACTTGAGGTCAAGGTATCATGAGATCTGCAAGAGGGTGATGAAATCAAGACTGCTTTTAGGATAGATCGAGGATTCTATCATTTTCTATGATGCCATTTGGGCTTATAAATGCTCTAGCTACCTTTCATAGTCTGATGAACAAGATTTTGTAGCCTTTCCTCTTTCAGTTTATCTTCGTCTTCTTTAATGACATTCTGATTTGTAGTAAGATCCTTCATGACCATCTATCACACATGAGGAAGGTTTTTGATATATTAAGATATTACAAACTCTTTGCTAAGGAGAAGAAATGCTCTTTCATGTAGACTGAAGTGAAATACTTGGGACATATTGTTAGTGAAAAAGGGATCCACGCGGATCCCAAGAAGGTGCAGTGTATTAAAGATTGACCAACACCTACTACCACTACTTCACTTAGATTATGTGGCTATTGCAGCTCCTTTGATTGATAGGCTGAAGAAGGAAGCTTTCTTTAAGGATGCTCTTGTAGATAATAGCTTCAACCAGTTAAAGTAACTCCTTACTTCTATTCCTATTCTAGTATGCCTGAATTTTTTGAAGGAGTTTACCATATAGTGTGATGCCAGTGACTGAGGCATTGGGGTTGTTTTGCTACAGGAGCATGAAATGATTGCCTTTGAAAGCCGTAAGCTTACATATAAGAAAATGGCTATGAATGTTTATGACCAGGAGACGTTGGCTATCTTGCATGAAATAAAGAAATGGCACCATTATTTGTATGGTAGCCGCTTCAGAGTTCAAAATGATCACAGGGTTCTTAAGTATATTCTCACCCAATCCAATCTGACTTCTACGCAGTGTACGTGGGTAGCTACACTGCAAAATTATGATTTTGACATCACTCATAGGAGGAGCAAAAACAAAGCAGTGGTTTATTCTCTTTCTCGTATGTGGGCTTGCAAAGTTTCAGCAATGACTGAGCTACATAGTGACTGGATTGAATAACTACAGGAGGCTTATCTTTTGGATGAAGAGCTCAGCCACATTTTTCAAAAATTATAGCAAGGTCTCATGGAAGATAACTCACATTATCATCTTTAAAATGGCCTCATCTAGTTAAATGGCAAGATTATCAATCCCTCCACTTCTTCTTTTACACGGAAAATTATAGAGGAGTTGCATTCTTTGCCTTTAGCTGGACACCTTGGAGTTTTCAAAACCTATAATAGAATTAACAAAAGCTTCTATTGGAAAGAGATGTGGAAAGACGTCAAAGACTTCGTCATGAAGTGTATGCCTTGTCAACAGAATAAGGACCACCCATTACCCATTTCTACAAGCAAATGGATGCACATTACCATGGATTTCATTATTGGCTTGCCTACTACCAAAAAGGGATGGAATGGTTTATATGTGGTGGTGAATAGACTCACAAAGGTAGCCCATTTCATTCCAACCAAGACCCAGTTTATTGCTTATGAAGTGGCCAATCAGTTCATAGAGCGGATTTTTAGACTACATGGATTATCACAGCAAAGTGATTGTTCATGATAGAGATTCAAAGTTTATGGATAACTTTTGGCAAGCGATTTTTACATCCATGGGCACTAAAGTGGCTCCCTCTATGACCTATCATCCACAGACTGATGGACAAACAGAAAGGGTAAATAAGTGATTAGAGACTTATCTTTGCCATTTATGTTATGTTGTCCACAATTCATGGGATTCTTGGTTACACTTGGCTGAGTTTGCCTACAATAACTCCGTTCATACTGCTAGCATTGGAGTTTCACCCTTTTATGTATGGCTATAAGGTGCCCTTACCCACAGCCATCTTTAATGAAAGAATCAATCCTCATGGGAAAGAATAATTGAAAAGAATGCAGATAGACCCTTCTTCAACAGTGCAAGATGAATCTTACGAAAGCTCAAGACCAAATGAAGATGTATGTAGATGAGAAAAGGCAATCTTTAGAGTTCCAAGAAGAAGAATTGGTTTTGTTGAAGATACCAAGTCTCGGTACTCTACTTTGAAAGATGGATCAAGTAACAAGCTTGCTCACAAATTTTATGGCCCTTACCGGATCTTGAAGTGTATTGGAGACTTGGCATATAGATTGGAGCTACCCTCTTCCACTAAGATTCATAATGTATTCCATATTAGTCAGCTCAAGCCTTTCTACGGTGATCCTATTGATATAGTTGATGAAATGCTACCTATTGATGATGAAGATCTTATTCAGTACATCCTAGAGGCTGTCATGGGTCAGCGTGAGAAGAAGCTTCAATCTCATTCCATCATTGAATACTTGATCAAATGGAGAGGTCTACCATTTGAGGAAACTTCTTGGAGGCTTGATTCCATATTAGAGGAGTTTTCTTTCCTAAGGGACACATTGATGGCTCACGCTTACTAACTATGGAACCATTTATAGTGCAGACAGGGACTTGACAACAAATTGTTTTAGAATAGTTTTTATTCTCCATAATTTTCAAAATTATGCCACCTACATAAAACCAAAGTACTCTTCAAGAGCTACATTTTGACATGTGGCACATCTCATTTTGATACTTTAACTAGAAGTTATGGCAAATTTGGTTCAACATGATCTGTTTATACAATAAGTTGTCTACTTCATTTTGAGCTCATCAATTGAAAACTTTTAAAGCTCCAAGTACCTTCGAAGCATTCCTGATCGTGTATATAGCTACAACCTACTCTTATTCTTCCATCTTAGTCCATAGGTCTTTTATCTTTCATTTATTTTTTCATTTGTAAAGTTAAAAACAGAATAACACTTTATTCTATTCATCCTTTTCCAGTCTTTGTAAGTTTATTTTTGAGGTCAAAAACCTTTGGAACGAGATGGATTGTAAGAAGATGAGAAGAACAATGATTTAGTGTGCAAATAATATTGATGCCATGTCACACCAACAGTATAAAAGGAGGAAACATGTAAATTTTATCATCTTTTGACACATTAATACATTACTCTCTTTCTTCTCATTACCTTGCTCTCAACTTCAATGGCTTCTCTCTCTTTCCTATCTTTCTCTCTCCTTGTCACTCTCTTTCTCTCTTTTGCAATATCTCTCTTCTCTTTCTCCCTCTCCAATTTACTTCTTGACAACATCAAGCTCAAAATTCACATTGTCTATGTATATAGATAGTGGTATCATTTAAATTTATAGTCAATTTTAGGAATCCTAGCTATTTTGGGCACCAAATGAAACTTAGAATTTTGGAGAAGGTATCAAAGGTGAAATGTAAAAACATACGAAGTTGTGTGGAGGATATCCTAGTATGTACATTTATATGGATATATGTATACTTGTTAGTAATATGTGACAATTTTTATCTTGTGTAAATCTCTACAAAGTCTAAAATCTTCAAGATTGAAATTCTTTTGTAGGTGAGCTAAATTAAGATAATTATGCTTACAAATATATATAAACTTTCCCTAAATCAAAAGTATTAAGTCAAAGTTTACAAGTTTTACACCGTAGAAATGGTGTTCAAAGAATCATGGAAGTTTTATTGAAGCCCAATGTTTGAAGTATGGATAGTTGCATTAAATTATTTTGCTAACAATACTCAACCAAGCATCTCATAGTCTTCTCTAATGTTGTTGGGGAATCGTGATAGGTGCTAACAAGAAGTCAAGTGAACGAGAGAAAAATTGTAGCATTGGTTCTTTGGAGCAAAGCTATGTTTTCATATACTTTTGAATAAAGGTAGAAGTTTGTTAATTATCATCTACAATTCTCTACTTACATGCAAATATGCTCTACACATGGGTATTTGATGTTTGTGCATGATAGAATACAAATATACTTCACAAATGAGCATTTGAGAATTTTAAGAGTCATAATGAAAGAACATTGTATTAATGTCCTTTTAGATGGCTCAAAGGCATATAAGACAAAGAAGTACACATTAAGATTTTAGTTATAAACCATTTCAAGGTTGCCATTTGGCATAAAAGAAATTCAAGACACTATTGGGACAAAAATAAAACAAATTGCAAAAGCTATAAAAGTTGCTAAATTTATTTGGAGCCTAAATCAATTTAGGGCATACGCTTTTCACACTTATATTTGATGATTTAGACACCTCAATAAATTGGCCATTCTTTGCTGTGCTTCCCTAAAGCAACTCAGTGCTCAAGCTCTCTAAGCTACTCATATCATATAAACTTCCCATTTTCCTTCTTTTCTAGCTACTTTCTTCTTGATGATTTCACTTGGTTGTGCTTTGAGCTATGCTAGTGTAAGTTCATTTGTGATTAAGGAATGAAAAAGCTGTTGGCATCAAGGAAAGTTGCAAGGAGTGGAAGCATCAATGCCCATAAACAATGGAGAGTGAATCCACATCAAATGGATGAACATATCTAATATGAAGGTTGCCTTATATTGTCTCCCTAACCAGCCCTTTTTGCTCATAAGCCAAACCAAGAAGGAAACAAGCGCCACAAGGCAAATGCTCTTATGCATAGATGTGCTCTCCTTTAGATGTAGGGTTCAAAGGAACTCCAAATTCTCCAAACCATTTGCTTAATGAGCATTTCTTACAGCACTTTCTTCCCCAGACTATTTGCTTAATGGGAATTTCTTACATTCTCATGTTTTCGTTTCTGAATTTATTGCATCCATGGGAGAATGAGTGGAAGAAGTTTGATTGAAGGTACTCTTTGTTGGAGGGCTTGTAGGGTTGGGGTCTTGGTCAATGAAGATTGAGGGAAGTGAGTGGGGGTTTTACCCCTCTTGCTACAACCGACTTAGAAATAATAGTCCTTTTATTCCTTTTCCTTTAAAATTTTCTACAAACCCAGATAATTTCACAAATTTGTGGATAGACTTTAAAACAGGTCCATAAGGCAGGCTGAAAAAAAAGGAGCTGCTGAAACACATTAAATGAGGACGCATGTTTTTATCTTCAGCCCAACATTTTGGACTTAAAAATTTGAGAGTATGTAGACCTTTATCCATCATTTATAAGAGATATCTTGTAAAGATATGGTTTACAGTTGAAAGAGAAGTTGGCCAACTAACTTTGATGTACTTTGCATGAAGTATCAAATTGTATATCTCAAATCTGTATATCTCAAATCTGAAATACCTAAGTTGCAGCAATACAGCCAGGCACTGCTGTTCAAGCTAGGTCCTCAAGTGAATTGTCTCAAAAACTCCGTTGCCACTAGCCGTCCTCGTGTATTCACAGATAGCTTGAGCTCATTAATCTCTTTGTCTATGTCCTGGTCAATAAAGCAGTTCCATTAGAATTTCAGTAGGCAGACCCCCATTCTGTCATAGATGTAACAAGCACCTATATCATGGGAAGAAGGCAGCATATTCAAACCTCTAGAGCAAACACTAACAAGAAAGAAGCATCTAAAGAACCCATGATAAAACCATGTTACAAAGATGACGTGCATAATTATCACTTACATCACAAGTTGATTGACAAGAGCAACAGAGAAAAGAGACAACACACAAATATTAACATTGGGTGAGAAGTGGGGCCCCACCCTTTCACTACCTTCCTTAATTAAAGGGACATTGATGCAATATAGAAGGCTCACAAACTCTCTATCGGCCAGGCTCCCCATGTCACAACGACAGCCTGAGAGGAGAGCTCCCCACAAAACCTCCTAGACCCTAGGACAGACTCAAACACAATGTCTCTGCGTCTCCTGGATCACACACATTTTGAACATACCACAAGTACTTTTCCATAACCAACAAATTATCTTTGATGATAAAAACATAAAATAAGCTTAGTCCCCAAAGTCTGAAAAAATGCTAAACCGCTTGTTTTGAAACCTCTGTGGGCATTCTATACATTGAATCCCTCAATCAGAAAAATTCTCCCCACCTATACTGCCTTGAATCTCTTCCTCGCTAAAAAGAAATGGGCAAATCTTTTTCAAAGTGAACCATAAAACATGATTCCTTTTTTACTTTCGTAGCCATGCTACCCAAGGTTCATTTTTCTGATTAAATTTGAAGGGAAACATGACCAGTATAAGCCAGTTCACTTACTCCCTCAAGCTTGCAGAAGGTATGTTTTTGGAGGAGATTGTGGGGCTTTTTCGAGAGAGAGTTTAAGACCAGCCTTTTGAGTTGATTCCGGGATTGGATCTGAGTCTAAAGGGTTGGAAATTAGACAGGCACTAGTAGCAATATTACTCCCTTGTAAAAATATATGAAAGGTGGGAAAGAGTACTTAGCCAGCTTTGAAAGAACAAGTAACCCTTCCACAACAAGTCTCTTTGGGTACTTTTCAGGGTGCTGGCGAAAGGATTATCGCACATGCCCCAAATTTTAAATCATTGACACATCCTTTTGTTTTGCTCTTCTCTTGAGGCACAAGTTTTTAGCAACATGATTGGAAATTTAGTACACTTTGGCCGCATTACCTAGAGTAAGATTTGAGTATGTATCAAGTATCAAGCTCCTTAAGCTGTTTCTTTTTATGCATTTACCTTCTTTCTCTAGGCTATGCAATCACCCTTGATGATTGCTAATATTGTGAGGAAATTGTTTAATCCATTTTGTACCACTCATAAATCTCTGTACTTTCAAGTCTTCCTTTGCTAGAGAGGTGAAATTTTGATGCTTTCCTTAGCACTATCAAGTATTAATCAAATATGCAGATGTGAAGTGCACATGTGATGTGTAAGGTTGTGTAAGATGGTTATTTCACATTGATGAGCCAAGGACCCAAAGAAATCAATGGGTGCAATTAATGTCAATGGTGACATTAGGAACTAGGCATTAATTAATTAACTTATGCCGGTTTAGGGGCTAATAAATGCTCTAGTATGCTTGAGTGACAAATTGGCCTAGCCAATTTAATTGTTGGCTGGTCTTTTTTTTTAGGGGAGAGCGCAAATTAATTATTAAATTGATTTTTAGAATTAGTAATCTTAAGTTTTAAAGATTGGAAATTGCTAGAAAATGGAAGGAAGGCTGCTACTTAACAAAGCTTTCTATTCAAAGTTCGGGAAGTCTGAATTGGTGCTGAAAGAGAAGGAAATCTTGTTTTTGCAATTGAAACCTATTGGGGAGAGGTGTTGGACTACTGCTGCTTGCTTTTGGGGCTGTTGGAGACCATTTTGGTCAAGGTGATTGCATACTCGGGAAGCTAACAATTGTTGCTGATGCATTTTTTCTTGAAGATTACAACCTTTGATGCTCCTATTGCTGCTAATAAATCCATTTGGAATTGGAGAACAAGGACAACAACTCAATTTCACCAATTTCTCGTCGACAAATCTATGAATTTCCTCTCTATAGCTTCCTCTCTATTCTCTCAACCACTTTACAACTTGCCTTAAAAGATCTCAGCCATATTCAATCTTAGAAGGATGCAATTGAATAATTGTTGCTCTAATTTTATAGTAGAAATTAGGATTTGGTAACCAACTTGGAATTCCATAGCTACAATTTGGAATTTCAAGGAATTTCAAGAGGCCAAGCTAAAGAAATACCACAAGGGGCACCAATTTTGGGGCCACCAAGGTGTCCAATGTCCAAGAACTAATCGGTAATATTTGACTTTCAATTTATGTGAATTTCGTACTTGCTTTAATTAGTCTTTAATCAAGTCATTACTACCCTTTATCTTGAGGAAGGGTGGTTTCATGTTTCCTTTGCTAAGTCTCTCTTGAATTGGTAGGCCCACAGTACTTGATTGAAAGTTAGAGGCATTGCTTAAGTACTGAAATTGTTTTCAGCTGAGTATTACAAAAAACGCCTTCATATCCTAAGAATGAATCGAGTAGTGATGATGCTTGTCGGTTTGAAAATTCACAAAATGAAGGGGTAAATGCATTGGCTGATCTTGGAGAAGACCAACAACATGGGCAACAAACTGAAAATGTTGGTGTTGACCAAAATGCAAGTCCTTCTAGGCCTCTTGATATTGATAATCAGCAAGAAAGTGAAGGATATGATAACAAATTCAAAGTTCATTGAGGACAGCGATTAATATGTCTGCTCTATTGTTGGCAAAGGATCCTCAATTTGCTTAGTTTTTGAACTCATCGAAGAAGAACAATGAAACACAATCAATTTGATAAAAATCAATATGATTTTTGATAAACAATTACAAAGGAGAGAGAGAGAGAGAGAGATTTATATTATAATATGATGGAGACAAAGGAGCAGCAGCCAATAGCATGATCAAAATATGCACTCTGATCAGGAGCTCATTCCACCCCAAGCTTATGTCATGTACATGAAAGGGATCCCAATCTCACTCTCATTCACAATTACAATTATAATCATATTCATAATCACAATCTCGAATTTCTAGAAGATGCGAAAGAAGAATTGTTTTGATCAGTTGTTTACAAAATGACTCCATGCGTCTGGAAGAGGCTTTTTCATGAATGGTGCGTTTTTCAAGAAAAACACACACCAACAATGATGCGATTTTTCCAAATTGGTACTCGCATGCGAACTTACCAAACGGAAAGAAAGTTCAAATAACACGACATATAGACTATGTATTTATTACATGGGTCTCAATAAGCAAACCATAAGAAACAAATATCCCCTTCTACACCTTGATGATTTATTGAGCTAGCTAAGTGGTGCAAAGGTGTTTTTCAAAGATAGACTTATGATCAGGTTACCATCAAATCCATATAAAGTTTGAAGATATTCCCAAGACTTCTTTTTGAACTGGGTATAGTCAGTACAAATTTATAGTTTTAGCCTTTCGATTAACCAATGCATTGGCCACATTTATGTGTTTGATAAATAACATTTTCTATCCGCATCTTGATGAATTCATTCTTGCATTCTTGGATGATATCTTTGTATATTCTAAAGATCATCAGGAACATGAGATACATCTTAGGAAAACTCTTCAGATTTTGAGGGAACATAAGCTTTATGTTAAACGGAGTAAATGTTTCTTTGCAAAAGATAAGATTGTTGATCTAGGAAAAGTTATTTCTAAAGAAGGTCTCAAGATTAGCTCAGTATGAGAAAATCCATATTTGAGACTTTTCTAAGATAGTGAGTCCTTTGACTGAATTGACTAAGAAGACTAAATCTTTTGTTTGGACATATCATGTTAGGAAGCCTTTGAAACATTGAAACAAAAAGTGGCTGAAAATTGTACTTAAAAATTTCTTGAGATGGAAAAACCTTTTGTATTATCTTGTGATATCAATGGAGAGTAATTGGGATATGTGTTGGCACAAAAGGGAAGAGTAGTGGCTTATGAATCTCAGAAATTTAGGAGGAATGAGCTGAACTATCCTATATATGACTTAGAACTTACAGTTGTAGTTCATTCTTTAAATACATTGGAGGCATTTGTCACCAAGAACAAGCCACCCAGGTCACAAAAGACCAGCCAGTATAAAAACACAACAAAAGTATGAGTCTGTCCACCTGTAAATAGGTCATTCAGCCTGTGTGACAGCTTCCCAGCAGAGAGAAAACAGCCCACATGCAAAACGCAAATGGTGATAGGTCTGATCCGTAAGATCCTGCTGAAAACACAGGTAACTGCAGAGAAAACAGCTACCTAAGAGGGTAGGAACCTGTGGAACACTCTTGTGCATGAAATGCAACAAATATGGAGGTCTGTCCTCCTGCTGAACAGCTTGCTCAGCCTGTACTAGCGACCAAAATGGCTGGTACATATAGAGTGCTCCTCTTCAAAGATCTCCAGCTCCCAACGCATGGCTCTGATACCAGTGAGAGTGCACAATGGAAACAGGAAAGTGAACACGGAGAGGAGGAGACAAAGGAAGAATGCAAGAGAGAGAAGGAACAATGTGACTGCAATGGCTGAAGTTACAAGGCTACAATCCCAAATTGTGTTGTCATGGGTCTGGGTCCTTTTGATAGGTGCGTTGCATTTTTCCTATAGATTTAGTGCATCGGTCTAATGATTTTGCAAGAAGAATGGAAGCTCCACAAGGGATTGGCCATCCTCTCGTGGAAAAGGACATGGAGTACAAACCATTAATCTCTCTACTTCTCTCATCTCCACCTAAACCATTCACTTCTCTACTGCTCTCATCTATGCCAATCACATCTCCTACCCTTGTATATACCCATGGCAGGTCCTGGAAAAGACAGGCATTTGTTTTTGAACTCTAAGTAAGATGAAGAGTAGAAAAGGTTAATTCCTCCACCTGTAAGTCTTTTAATCTTTTTAATCTCCTACCAATCCCTCTTTTTCCACTGCACCTCCTCCATATATCCATTAAGCATATCTCAAATGTCTTCACATATCACATCAAAAGATCCTTCACCCTTAGGCACAACCTTTAGGACCTTTTATTTCCCTCAGTCGGGTGGTGTACCTATGATGGAGACTTGTCCTCCCTTCCACACACTTTTGGGCTTATCACGGCTTGGAATTCCCTTCCACCCATTATCAAGTGTAGATCAGCTAGTACTATAGTGTGTCTCCATGGCATTATCTAGAAGGCCTTTTAGGCATTTTGTTGTGCCCTGGCCGACATTTGGACAAGGCTCACATATCCTAATGCCTCAATCTCCACTAGCACCTTCTAGAAACATTCATGTTCTAGTGCCTCTGCATCAATCGGCACCTTTTGGACACTCACAACCTATTTCTTTCTACCTACCTCCACCTCCTCCTCCTTATCCCCCTTGACCACCACCTCCTTATCCACTTTATCCTTCTTTTTCCACACCTATCTGACACCTCATGGTTCTTCCTCATCAACCAAGCATGCTTTCACTAACAAGACTCATTTTAATAAGTATAGCTATGCTATTTGATCCAATCTAATGAGACATGTCCTTGACTCATAGAACCTATGGGATATTGTAGAGGGGTTAGAACCCCAACTCGATCCCACACTTGTTCCATACAAGGTTATCCGCTCATGGAAGGCTAGAAATGCCTCTAATATTGTTGAGCTTATGCAAGGCTTATTGCTTGAGTTTCATTCTCAACTTCAATATTTTGACCTAGTGTCAAAGCCTCGGGCATAGTTGACTAACCACTATACAGCTCAAGTTAGGACCCATGGCATAAATCTTGGCCATGAGCTTCAAAACTATAAAATCATTGATTGGATGACTTGAAATGGCTTGGGCTTGTTTATAGTCTCTTTTCAATTCCATTTTTGGACCAAAGAGGGGTTTTGAGCTAAATTATCATTAGCCTTAATTAAGTAGTTGAAAAACTCAAGCTAATTAATGAATTTTAACCATTTTTTTAAAACTGATGCGGTTTGAGAAAGTTTCAGTGTCCCATGTGTAAACCCTAATTTAGAAGGCCCCAAACTTACTATAAATAGACAGCTTTCCCTCCCACTTAGTCTAATCTTATATTTGCAAGTTTCAAGTGCTAAAGCTTCGCTACCCACACCCCATTCATAGAGGAAATCTCAGCCGAAACTGCCCCACATTGTCTATACCCATCTGGCGCCAGTTTTCAACCTTCTCTTGGCTATCCTCATCATCTTCTCCAACTACTAGCTAACACCAACACCTAGAGGCTGCATTTACAGCCTGGTGACTGCTTTGAGGCTGCTGCATTTAGTGCATCTACACCTCACAAACATCTCCTTGACTATGTTTGGCTTCATGTTGCCACCTGGCACTCTTTTGACCCTTTGTAGGCTATGTTTAGTCCCATCCATTGCCGCCTAGGCTGTTGCCCATCTCCAAAGGCTGCATTTTCAGCTTTTCTCTCTCCTTGCCTATCTAACACAAATTTGCCATCCATATTGCTGTGTTTGCTACTACCAAACATCTTCAAAGGCCACCTTGTTGCGTTTCACGATCCATTGGAGTATAACACGCTCTCTAGCTCCTTGGTCCTTGAGACAAGACACAAGAGTTTGAGGTTCAATATTCATTCATTGCATAGTGTGTTTGCTGCATGAGCATTGTATTATTCAGATTTAGTCATTCCAAATTATTCACTGTGCTCATTGTCTCTGAGTTGCCCTAGCCATAACTATATTCTATTATCACTTTGTGCTTCGTCGTACAATTGTACTTGTGTTTTTGTGTTAGGGCATTTCTTTATAGAGGTTTGCCATGGGGACATAAAATTTTGATACTCAGCTTAGCATTTGATTAACTCTTAATCAAATGTGTAAATGTGATGTGCAAGGTTGTGTAAGTTAGTTATTTCATATTGACACGCCAAGGACCCGAAGAAGTCAATAGGTGCCAAAGGCAAAAGTTGTAACAAATTGTACTTGATAGATACCAGGTGATAGATACCAGGTGACATCAAGAACTTGACATTAATTAATAAATTAATGCCAGTTCAAGAGCTAATAAATGCTCTAGTATGCTTAGGTAACAAATTGGCCTAGCCAATTTAATTATTGGCTGGTCTGATTTTTTTTGGGTACAAACTAATTATTACATTAATTTTTATATTTTAAAAATTGATTTAATAAGGTTGAAAATTGTCAGAAAATGGGTAAGGAAGGTTGACACTTGGCAAAACTTTCTATTCAAAATTTGGTAAGGCTGAATTGGGGCTGAAGGAGAAAAGGAAATCTCATTTTTGCAATTAGGAGCTCTTGGGGAGAGGCGTTGGACTATTGTTGTCCACTTTTGGGATTGTTTCCCAACCACTGGAGAAAACGACTATATATTCACAACCTTGGGAAGCTCATGATTCTTGTTGATGCACTTTCTCTTGAAGATTACAACCTTTGATGATTCTCTATTGTTGCTAGTGAATCCATTTGGGGCTGGAAAACAAGGACAATAGCTCAATTTATAGTAGCAAGAAATGGCCGGAACGGCCCTCCGACACGCAAAATCGCCGTCCCTGGCATGAAGCTGTCATGGGACGCGTTGTGAACTAGCGGAACGTTCCCTGTCCCGTTTTAGACAGGGAACGCCACGTGGCACCCACTTACCTTCAATCGGCTACTGCTCCCGCCTGGATCATCAACGATAGCGCGTTTCGCCCGGCTCCTACGTGCTGCTCCCGGCCAAGATTGTTTGCCCGTTCTTGTCCCCATGACCACTCCCTCCGCAGCGCCCCCGTTCCGTGTTGCGCCGTGCCAGTCCCCCGTCTCCTCCCGCCTCCAACATCTCTTTTTTCTTCTTTCTTCTTCCTTCTCTTCTTCCTTCTTTCTTCTCTTCACTTCTCCCTTCTCTTATTCCTTCTTCCTTGGACCTTCTCCCTTCTCTTTCTTCTTCTCCTCTTCTCTTGAGTCTTTCTTCTTCTCCAAGTTCCAAGTTCTTCATTCTTCTCCTCTTCTCTTCTTCTTCTCCCTTCTCTCCTTTTCCCTTCTCTCTTGACTCTTGACTCTTGAGCCTTCTCCCTTCTCTCGAGACTCGAGTTTTCACTTCTCTCAAGCCATTTTTATTTCAATTTTCAGCTTAAAATGGCTTCATCTTCCCGCCCTGCTCGTCCGGTTGGTGGTCGAGAAAGAAGGTCCGATAATTGGTCATGGTGGAAAGAAGTAAATGCTAACCGCCCATTGAGTGGTGGAGGATCTTGACCATGGACTTGCAAGCTTTGCCCATACAAGCGAACTAGTGGAGCAAACAAGGTAATCCATTGAGCCGAGCATTTGTATTTCGAATTTTTATTGGTTTTAATTTTTCAAAGTTACTTAAATATTAGAATATGGAATACCAATTGCCACTTGTTCTGTTTTAATATTTATGCATAATCAGGTCCAAGCTCATCTCCTACATGAGCCAAATTCAAAGGCACAATTTTGTCTAAATGTGACCTTCGAGAAGCAAAGAGAGCTTCCTGACCGTGTAGCAGGTCAACAAGCATATCTTGCATCTAGACCACGACATATTGCAGTTGACCCTACAACTTTTGTGACACCATCCCCATCAGATGTATCTAGAGCAGGGTCAGTATCAAGAAGTGCTACCTCCACAACTACTGCAGGCATTGCATCGGCCATGGCATCAATAGGGCCACGTGTTGCACGTAGACAGAGCACACTTGATGCTAGTTGGGATTCCAAGAAGAAGGAAGAGGTGGATACATCATTGGCACACTTTTTTTATCATGACCACGTTCAATTTCGTGCAGCTCGGTCAGAGTTTTTTAAATTGATGTGCAAGAAGATTGGTGAGTATGACCCTTCGTATGTACCTCTATCATCAGAGACCTTACGCACCACTTTGCTCGACAAGGAAAAGCGCCTTGTTGAGCAAGCAACAGTGACTAGAAAGAGCATGTGGGCTAAAAATGGAGTTTCCTTGTTTGCTGATGGTTGGAGTGACACACGCAAGCGATCCATTCATGGTATGGTTGATTATTCTCGTGGGGCAATGTATTTCATATCTTCACATGATGCATCAGGGATAGGAAAGTCAGCAGATGTACTTGCAGCAGAGTGGGTTACAGGTATTGAGCTTATTGGCCTAGAGCATGTTGTGGGATTTGTTGCAAATGGAGAGCCCGCAAATAGGGCAACAGGTGCTATTATCCAAGGATATTATCCGCAATCACAGTTTCATATTGTATGGCTCATTGCTTGAACAACCTACTAAAGGATATTGGTAATCTGTCATGGATTGCACCTGTCATAGAGCAAGAAGCTCAAATGGTTAGCTTTGTTTTGAATCACCAGTTTCTTTGCCATCACTTCTCTTTGCGGTCGAAGAAGACACTTTTAAAATACTCTGATACCAGATTTTCCTTTCACTTCTTGATGCTGGGCAGATTAAGAGAATGCAATGGTGTCTTGAGACAGTTATTTCTTAGTGATGAGTTTACCTCATCAACATTGGCAGATACTCCTATAGGTATCTTATGCTTGGAAAAAGCAAATAACTCCACCTTTTGGGATGATGTAAAGCAGAAAGATGCTATGATATCACCTATTATACATTTATTCACGGTTATGGATGCTATGCAACCTTGCATTGGCAAGGTATATGAGGCTATGGATAGGCTGAATGAAAAGTTACAAGAGTTAGCACCAAATGATGAGGCATATGAGGAGATACACCATTTAGTTGTGACGAGGTGGAACTCCTATAGCTCACCCATGCATGCAGCTGCATTTGTTTTGGATCCTGAGTTCCAGGGTAAGGGTCAGGAGAATGACATTGAGGTGATGGATGCATGGAGACTTATATTGTCTCGTCTAGTGCCTGATCATGGCACTAGACGAAAGATCAGAGATCAGCTTTCATGTTATAGGACCTTTCGGGGTTCTTTTGGTTGTGGGGATGCACAGGAGGATCACTGTAAGATTTGGGCAGCTTTGTGGTGGGAGGACTATGGTTCGGATGGTCCTGAGTTGCAGCAACTAGCCATCAGTATTTTGAGTTAGTCAGTTAGCTCCTCTTGTTTGGAGCAATTGTGGAGTACATATGCTCACATTGCTTCAAAGAAAAGGAACCGTCTTGGTGTGGAGAGGGCAAACGATCTAGTATTCGTTAGTGCTAATTTGAGGATGATATGTAACAATATGACAACAAAGCCCGATCCATTCACAGAGTGGAAGATGCAGTAAGAAAAGAAGACACATACTAATGTTGAGGGAGATGCAGCAATTCATGATATACATGATGATGAGGCCGACACTTCAGGAGTAGCTAGAGCAACCTCAGATCATGATGATGATCTTTGATTTAGTTTACTTATCATGAGTCTTAGACTCTCATGATACATGACACATGTACACTATATATGATGTTATGATCATTGATGCAGTGTGACACTTGGGCTATTGACAGTTATGCCATGCCGATATTATATTTATACTTGAGTCTTGCAGTCTTGCACTTGCCCTTTGGGCTATTTTGACATGCCGCATTTTGCTTCTGTCTTGAGATTAGACTTTATATTTGTAGTCTTTATTGGAACAATGAGTATGTTCTTTCAAAGATTAGACTTCATATTTGTAATGTTTTAAGTTTTTTGGCAATGGAACCATAGGCATGCTCTTTTAGCTTAGACTGTAAAGTTTAGTTTATTGTTCATTGTTTTATCATTTATGACATATGTATTATGCATTTTATTATTTATAATTGAATAGCTTACCTCTTGAGCCTTGTAAGTTGCAATTCAATTTCGAATGAGTAGTTTTAGAATGATGCATGATATCTTAAAGTTAAAACTTAAAATGATTTGTCCTTGTGGATTATATACCTTGGTTTGAAGTTTTAACACTCCAAAGTCCACATGGATTATGAGTGAAATATTAATTTTTTTTCATGAATTTTAATTTTTAAAATGCAATTCCCATTCCCATGTTCGCATTCCCTAGGTTTGGCGTCCTTGTCATTGTCCCCGTCCCCGTTCCCCGTTTCATGTTTCTATGGCTCAGTTTCACCAATTTCTCGCAAAATCTTTGAATTTTCTCTCTTTACAGCTTCCTCTCTTAGGAGGGTGCAATTGAATAATTTCTGTTGCAAGCCCTAGTTTTACAACAGAAATGAGGGTTTGACAGCTACCTTGGGAAGTGTGCTCAAACTTTGGGGTTTAGGACTTGGAATTCAACACCTGAAATTTGGAATTTCAAGGAATTCCAAGAGGCCAGCCAGGCAACATCGAATTTCCGACTGAATTTGTCATACAAGGAGCAAGGTGAAGGCCAATCCCCTATTAGATCAAGGGACAAATTAGACTAAAGACTTGATGTCATTTATAATAGCAAGAGGCTTTTGGATTAGTGGAGATTGAAGGAATCCCACTGTACTCAAATTGCAATACACTGCAAGAGGTGCCAATTTTGGAGCCAACAAGCTATCCAATGTCCAAGGATTAATTGGTAACATTTTAATTTCAGTTTATGTGAACTTAGTACTTGTTGTAATTAGTATTTAATCAAGTCATTACCACCCTTTTCCTTGAGGAAAGCTGGTTTCATCTTCACCTTCCCTAGTTCAAATGACCTTCCACCTTTCCAAGCTAAGGTATCAATCAACCTCCATTTACGGCTTAGACGCTTCACCTCCACTTGGGGCTTAGACTTGAATCAATTTATCTACCACATCTTGCAAGGTTTACAGTTACAATTGGTATAGGTTACTGCTCTAGGCATTCCAACACATTGGTTCAGACAATCATCCTCCGCCACAAACCATCAAAATATTATATAAAGATAAGACATATCTTAACATTCCCAAGGTCTTTTGCACCAACATTCTAGGCACTAGGTGAACCATGGAGTTATGGTTTGGTAGGCAAAACTTTCACAAAATTTATCACATTGTTGGCTCAGCGACTGGCCTTAGGGCTTAGCAAGAAACCCTAGGTACAAACATAGATGCACTTCTAATATGCCAACACTACAAACAACTCAGCGTAAATAATAAAGGATTCACTTCTCACCTCATTGCAAAGCCAATGCATACCAATCACACACAAAGGAGAATCTCAAACATAGCCCAATAGTACCCTTAGATGAGATCATCACATTGCTTAGGGAGGCTTGCATAAAATGATACATCAACCACAGCAGTCTTTCCTCACACATTTGAAAGAGGTGGAGATTAGTCAGGTTACAAATCATCATTCACAAGTTATGTTTCCAAGAGAGCACAATATGACAAGAATGATCCTGCCTATAAGTTCCTAGCGTGCAGATGACGTCAATCGAGGTTTCTCTTATGCTGAGAAGCCTGATACTTCTTCCAAAGGTGAATGAACCTATCTAGCATGCGACAAACTATTTCTTAGTTTACACTAGTGAGAAGGGGAGCTATGAGAAGTTGGGTTTTGAGAGAAGGCATTTATTGCTTCCAGCAGAACTACATTATAATCACACCTTAAGGAATGCCTTGAGATTGGCTTCAACTTGCATGTACATTGCTTTATTTTGTACCCTTGCAAGGGCCATGTACTAGTGCTTGAGATGTACCTTCCTATGTTTTGTATCCTTGCAAAAAAATGTGTTGTATATTAGAAAAGAATCATTACTAGTGAAATTGCTACTTCTAGAAACAAGACGGCTAATTGCTAATACCCTAGAACCCTCAAGCATGAGCTTATAGTCTGTCCATTCAATATGAAGGAACTTTCATGTGCATAGGAGGGTAACATGATCTATGGACTACGGGGAAAATTTTTGGATTCTTTGCTTGCTTGGCAACTCTTCTCTTCCCTAGACTTGGAATGCCCCTAGTAAGATTGAGAAATTAATATCATTTGACATAGCCATATCATTCATTTGCAAGGTCTCCTTCAATGGAAGTTGAGCACCACTGAGTATGCAAGTCATCTTACCATATATGATCTAGCTCCCTGGCATGCTGCCATCTATTTAATCATGTGACCATAAGTATTCTTCGTAATCAATGCAATTACCCGTAATGCAAGCCACAAAGAGAGAGAGGGGGAGGGAGGGAGGGAGGAAGGGTCCCTCAAGAGAGATCCCGAGGGGAGGTAATGTTTTCAAAAACAGATGTCCCGTCTTTCATAACAATAGCAAGTTCGTAACTGATAGGTGCAAATAGGGTAGTATTCCAATAATTCCAACCTGTATTCCAATAAATGATCTCTGGTTCATCACATAAAAATCTGTTTTTCTAGATTTGAATAAAGATATATAACTATGTTTTTTCAAACTCTCATTATCTTCTATCTCATTATCTTCTATATTACCACAAAAAGATCAACCCGTATCACTATAACATTAGGAGGAGATAGCAAAACGTTTGTATTGCTCGTAAAAGAATGATAATTACTCTTCAAGATTAGATGCAAATGTTAGAATAGGGTGCATCAATGGAAGTGTAAGGATCTCTTGTAATAGACTGCATAAACATGAGAGAAGAGAAGCTCTATCAAGAAAGAATAATACAACAAAATAACTCAGAAGATAGATGCTCCAAAGATAGAATCCATATAGCAAGCTAAGAGATAGTACACAATGAGCAGTGAGTCACTAGTTGTGTGGGCACTCGCACCGGCTCCCTCTCTTGAACAGGACCTATAGGTAGTGGTATATACATTGATGATTTGGAGGGAGCAATCAGCCTATAAGTAGGCCCTCATCATGAATTGGTCACCTGACATTAATGGGGCCAAAAAATAAAGTCTGCCACATTAAAATATGCACTTGGACATAAAAAACTAGCACAAAAAATAGGCTTCCCATATCACAATTGGTTAATGGTATCCACCCCACTAGGACATGCATAGACTCACTTGTGAACTAACAATATTTGCTAACACCCTCTCTCAGATCATCTAGCACAATACAATATACAATGATAATGGCTCATCATAGTACATATAACAATGACCATTAGAATGGACCGTGGATACCCAAGCCATGGGTAATCAAGCCACCACCCAGGTGCCTTTGAGAAACCTAATGTTGATGTCAATCATATCAACTCTTGAAAATAGAAATTAGTCATAGCTACCTCTCATGCCTGTCAACAAAGCCTCTACAATAGCATACATCACCATGGATTCTCCACCTTTGGCAAACTGCCAAAGCATCCTCTCATGTGAGTTCGGACTAGGAGCAAATCCCCCTCTTTGTCAAGTAAAACAACTCATCATGAACCTGGATGTCAAACCTAAGTCCAAGGTTTCAAAACCTACCCAAACTTCATCGATGCGGAAGGCAAGTCCCTCTCTAGGTTTTTTACACTTGTATGGAGCACATAAATGAGGCTGAACTGCCCCATCTCTACCAGCCTCTCACATACCCTCTCTTGCACTAGAGAGTCTTGAGGGATGACTACATCACCAAAACTAAAAAGAAGCAAAGGTAGCCACTATGGTCATCCCCTTCAATACAAAAGATGAGCCCTTTTTTATTTTTCCGTGAGAAGATAAGCCCTTTTGCTCCTTGGTTTTTGCTTTTGCAGAGGGTTTGAATTAGAGTCGGACTTCGATAAGGACGAGATTACTTTGAGGAGTCTGTATCCTCCTTCTCCTCCCAATTTTTTTGCAATGTTGGTAGTTACTTGCAATCCTTGCGTAGATGCCTCTTCTTACCATAGTGATAATAATGGGCCTTTTTCTTCTTCTTCCTATCATCCCTCTCTAAAGCTACAAAAGCCTTTTGTTGGCCACCATCTTGAGATGGAAACCTCCCCTATAACTTACAAAGATGCCTCATGCTCGAGTAGCATTGAGGATATATGGGAAAAACCAAGGAGGGGTCGATGATGTCTAGGCCTGTAACACATTGGCCACTCCAATCAAACTCCGAAGGGAGCTTATAAAGCACAATTCCCACAAGGTGAGCTCTTGGAAAGGGAAACTACATGTGCCAAAGTTAAACTTGTACCTATGCAACTCGAAGCAAAAAAGACTAGATCATATCCTTAGGCTCAAAGTGCATAGAGTATGGTTTGGAGTTTACCATAGAGGGTCACAACTTGCATGGTGGAGACGGACCCTCTTATGGCATCTATAACTTCTCCCACATATTTGAAGCAGTCTCGCAGGAGGCAACTGTTGGAAGGATCTCTTTAGAAATGCACCTGAGAAGAATAGATTAAGCATGGGCATCATTTGTCTCCCAAGTAAGAACAGCTTCCTCATAGTTATCACAATGCCAATCTAATGAAATGGGATCTTGAAATCTGGGATACACGATATCCCTCATGAACCACATGCACTTTTGCACTAACCATCCTTTCATTACAGCACTCCAAGTGAGATGACCAGAACTATGAAGCTTATCATCAATTGAACAACAAGGAGGTACCATTGTAGAGAATATGAAGAGAAGACGAAGAAAAGAAGAGATACAAAGAGAGAGTACAGCCCATAAAGCACTTATCGAGAGTTTGCACACAATGTAAAAACGCTAATCACAAGACAACTGCTGAAATGGAATTCAAGGAGATCAGAGACATGAAAAAAGAGCCAACTCAACGAACAAAGGATCAATCACAGAGAAGATGGACCATGTGCAGCCTGAAAGAGTATCGCCCAGCCTGTAGAGAGTCAGAAACCTGAAAATGTAAGGCAGCTGAGCAAAATGCAGAGAAAACCAGGGCTGCAACTGATCGTGGAGGCCTCAAAGAAGTCGTCTAACCCTGCAGCAGACACAAAAGCAGAAAACACGCATTACTGCGGTCAAAATGCAATCAGTACAGGCCATTTCGGTTCAGTAGATGGCCACCCAGGCAGAGAAACAGTTGCAGCAAACCAGAGATAAGTAGATCAACAGCAGACTGCAGAACGCAGACCTGCAGCAGCACAAAACAGCACCATCCTAACATGGACGTCTAATACTATGTTAGAATAGGGTGTAACAATAAAAACGTGAGAATCTGCTATAATAGACTGCACAAACACGAGAGAAACACTGCAAAGAAAGAAGAACACTGCAAAAGAACTCAGAAGATAGATGCTGGGGTCATGGCCAAGGCCCAAAATATGGGCACTCATGCCAACCTGCCCACTGATTAAATGTCCACCCTGCCCAAAATAAAATGCAATGGCAACCTCCACCTAACGCATATAGGACTTATAAAATGACAGACGAACAAAGTGTCAGAGCTCCAAATGTCCTCATCTGATTCAGACCAAGGCTCACATGCAAGAGATGAGGAGACATGACACACATGATTGCTAACGATGAAGCACCACCCCTCTCATGAGCATTAGGCAATGCTACACACTTTCACTCAGTTGAACCTAACTGAGCAATGACCAAAGTTGGCTGTAATTGAAAAGCATCAAGGTAAAGTTATAACAATTGAGGTGAATCTCTGAAGTCACCCTCCATCCGCTTCGCATCAATTGGTCCACAGTTTTGAAACTTCACCAAAGAATGATGGGAAACTTTACCCTTGACCTTCCTTTCCTTGTATACCATGTCAGTCCAGAAAATAACATCTAATCAAGTTCCTCAACCTCTAGTTGTATCTCATCAGTGATAATGTCAGTCGGATATGATGACTATAAAAACTTTTCACCATAATCAGATTATATAATGACATTTCCCTTTCAAGGCACACAGAGAGAGAGAGAACATATTTATGCAGCTGGAATTACCTCCATAAACTGAACAACAAAATCAATCAGCTTGTGCTTGTGCATCTCTTCACAATGGTAATTGGTTATAAGGAAGCTGAGATCATACCCCTGGAACAAGAAGAAATCCAGTCCTCAAACAGCTCAAAAAATATGTCAATTTGAGACTGCAAATACAAGCACCAGAAGAAGAGCTCTGACAATTCTATCTTTTCAATGCAGTTCATATCTAAACTGAAAATATGGAGATCAATGCCCTAGACATACAACTAACTCAACATTAATTCTCACCCTCAATAAGTTTGCCACAAATGACTTTGAAAGAGTTTATAGCAATGACAAAACTTTAAAATTCTCTAGTCTCCATATGCTTACCTGAACAGGCTTACGACGCAGAACCTCAAAGGACTCTGCTCGCATTGACAAAAACCTCAAGAACTTTTTGGCCAAGATATTCTCCAGGTCATCAGCTTGTTTTACCTGTGTAATAATTGTTAGCAGCACACATAGTAAAAGAAATCAGACAGAGAAACTACTACTTAAAAAACTTTAATAATTAATCAGAATACCTTAATGCTTATGCGAAGAGAATTGATTGAAGTTTCTATAAGGCATTTTTCAGCTTCATTTCTGCAGATAAGGACCTGATAATAATCCAGCCTATCACTGCCACTGACAATTTTCCAAATTGGAATAACAAAAGCAGAGTCTTTGGTAACGTGGATGCACTCTTCAAATTCTTTTATTTACACAATTCATCACTTCTAATGTACTGAAATTCTGTGTTCAAATTGTCATAAAAGTTCAGATTCAAATTCTTATTTAAAACTCCTTTTCACATTTGTTCTCCGTTTCTACTGAATTACCTGTTTCTTATGTTGATGAGTAACTGCTTTCCATGCCTATACATGACAAGCTTAAATAGAATTTTAACACATTCATACTTAAGAGTCCATGGTTTCTTTCCAAGACTCAAATAGAGTTTTAACACACTCCTACATACAGTCCATGTTTTCTTTCCAAGATTTGAAAATCCTTTAAAACCTTATAACAGAACCATATCCTTTCTTTGACTAATTCTCTGTCTTTTATGTGAGCAATAGGACCTTACAGGATTTAAGAGCAGCTCAGGGTTTGTCCTGCATCACAAAAAAAAGTATATTAATATAAATGTGCAAGATGGTCTAGAAGTCGACAATATTGACTAGACAGAAAAAACAAAATATTGCCATTAAGATTCACCACAGCAGTGTTACCGTTGAGAGGGGCAGATTAAACAAAAACCATTCAGTTCGCAATCATCTACACACTTTCTCCAAGGGCTAATCAAGTGCCCTAAGGACTACACTAGCTAAGGTAGTAATTGCATCCTCAAGCTCTTGGACTTACGGAGCTACAATGAATTTTTTCTAACTGGAGTTTACTTCTCATCATTGTCATATTATTTGTTTTCTGTATCTAACCTCCCTCTATCCTTTATGATCAAGGGCAATCAATCAATCTCTCCCCCCCCCCCCACACACACATAGAGGTCTCTACCCCATTTATATATCGGACATAAATCATTAAATCCCAGCATGTCACAAAGGTGTACAAAACCTACAATAGGGCAGGGTAGACACGAGCCCTCTTGGCTCCCTACCCCCATGTATGCCATGTTACATCCTGTCCTACCAAGTGGATGGATTTAATGGTGGATTACTCATCAGGATTGTATTATATTGCATGCTAGATAGGGACTAGAAGTGGGAAGCTGACTAGAATAAATTTCATCTTACTAATTTACCAAGTGCCCTGACATCAAACTATCCCTTGGCTATTTATTCATGGGGAAGTCCCATCTTTATGCTGTTGTAATGAAGCAGTGCCGGAGCGGAACACCGCATTGATGAGCATAGAGATAAAACAGCACACATGAATGCATAAAGACAAATAAGAGCAACAAAACTGAACCCACTAGTGTGCCACCAAAGTGAATACAGCAGTCATCACAATGGCAAGGAAGCAATTATGAATCAGCCTCTCTCCACATCCAAAAGCAAGGAGCTCATGCCCAAGGATAGCCACTATCAAATGTTGAAGTACAAGAGATCCTGTAAAAGGGCAAGGGCACATAAATAGAGATACAACTCAAGTGAGTGACCGCCATACAAGAGAAATGCAAAGGCCAAAAGAGTGGCTGCCTGGTCCTCCGAAGGCAGACACACATGAGATGCTAAAATGATATCTAACAACCTCCCATGCCTCACAAGTGGAATACTGAAGAGAGTGTACTCCACCATAGGCCTCACATCAGGCCCACCATCCAAAAAAATTCATTGCAAGAGTAGCAGCAATGAAAGGCTCTCTCTCACTGTAACAACAGCATCAGCATGGTCTCTCTGCACCTCTGCACACGCCCTCTCCGGCCAAAACATAGAGAGGTAAGATCTCAAAGACTAGAAGCAAGTCTCAAGCCCTAAAGCCATTACACTAACATTGACAAAGGAGTTAGAAGATGAATCTGATGAAAATCTGGAAGTGCACTTCTTGGTCTTGCCCTTAACCTTTGAAATATGGCCACACTTTCCACAAGAATAGCAATGAGACTGATTCATTGAAGAACCAAGTAACTGAAAGGGAGAGATGGATCGAAGCTTGGACTCGAGAGCTATGGCGGGAGAGCAAGAGCAAGAAAGAGAGAGACAAGAAATGAGAACTCCAACAGTCACAATGTTTGACCGGGCCTTCCTTTATTCAAACTGTCACTAAAAGAATAAAGAATAAAGTGACGGTGACGGGCGCCCGCCACCTGCAGTGTGCAGTGGCGGTGACTATCAGTGTAGTAATACACGGGCGGCTAGGCAGAGGCGCCTTTACCCCCAACAACCTCCCACTTAAAGGTGAATCGGCCCTAGTGAGGAGTGAAAAGAAAAGGAAAAAGACAGTACAACATGTACACATGTACAACAGGATGAGGAAAGATGCATCTCATCCCACGCCCATCAACCTCCTGAGGAAGGCAAAGCGCTCTGTAGAGAGGCTTTTCGTGAGTAGATCTGTAGGATTCTGATTAGTCGAGATCTTGACAAGATCAACAGACTTGTCCTCAACGACCCCACGTATGAAGTGATACCTCACCTCAATGTGTTTTGTCTTCGCATGAAAGACCGGATTCTTGGCTAACTGAATAGCACTCATAGAATCCAAATGCAGTGTAGGGATAGTATCAATACCATGGTCAGCAACCAAACGACCCAACCAAATGGCCTCCTTAAAAGCCTCAATGGCTGCAACATACTCGACCTTTGTAGTAGAAAGGGCCGTATATTTCTGCACCCTGGACATCCAAGAAACAGCACCTCCAGCATAGGTGAATACATAGCCGGAAGTGGACTTCCTACTATCTACATGTCCTGCATAATCAGAGTCGGTGTACCCCACGATTCCTGTATCCTAGCTGCCATAGCATATGCACATATCTACAGTGCCCTTCAGGTACCTTATGATACCCTTCACAGCATCCTAATGCTTCTTGTCAGGTGTAGCCATATAGCGTGCCACAACACCAACTGCAAAGGCAATATTTGGACGAGTGGCTATCATGGCATACATAAGACTGCCCACTGTGAATGCATAGGGAATCTTGGCCATCTCGGCCCTCTGCTCATCTGTCTGTGGACAATCAGCTTGTGATACCTTCATATAGGAAAGCAATGGACAACCAATAGGCTTTACGTCCTGCATGCGGAAGCGCTCAAGGACTTTATGAATGTATTCTCTCTGTGACAAGTAGAGGAGTCCTTGATGCCTGCCGCGTCTAATACGCATACTAAGTATGTGAGTGGCCTGTCCCAGATCTTTCATCTCAAAGCTCTTCTTGAGCTGAGCCTTAAGAGCATCTAGCTCATCATGAGCTGTCCCTGTTATCAGCATATCATCCACATAGAGTACCAAAATCAATAAAGAACCATCGCGGGCTTTCTTCGTGTAAAGACACGGATCCATAGCACTCCTGTTGTAACCCTATGATTACATAAAGGCTTCAAACTTATGATACCACTCCCTAGGTGCCTGTTTCAAGCCATAAAGACTTTTCTTCAATTTGCACACTAAGTGCTCCCTGCCAGGTTCTGCAAAGCCCTTAGGTTGCTCCATATAAATCTCATCATGCAAGTCTCCATGTAAGAAAGCCATCTTGACATCCATCTGGTATAAATCCAAGTCAAGCTGAGCAACCAAAGCCAAGACTAAGCGTAGGGTGGTCATCTTAACCACAAGAGAAAAGACCTCATCAAAGTCCACACCATGCTCCTGCTTAAAACCCTTTGCTACCAATCTAGCCTTGTATGCCGGCTTGGGGTGTCCAGGGGTACTTTTCAGCTTGTACACCCACTTGCATGGCAAAGTCTTCTTGCCCGTAGGCAAGGAAACCAAATCCCAAGTCTCATTCTTATGCAAGGAGTCTATCTCAGACTGCATAGCCCTCTCCCAAGAGTGACTGTCACCCTTGCGCATAGCCTCATCATAAGTGAAAGGCTCTCCTGCATCTCTAACCAAGACAATGCATCAAGAACTGAAATCTAGCAGGTGGACGTCTATCTCTAGTAGACCGTCTCACAGCAGGCTCTGCTGCTTACCCAGCTGCCTGTCCAATGCCCTGACCATGAGCATTTGCTGCAGCTGTAGGCTGTCTAACTGATTGTGCGGGAGCTCTTGGCTCCTCTTGAAATATGACTCTGCGGATCTCAACAACTCTCTCAGGCTGCCTATGCATCTTGTCTTCATGAATGACTACGGATGACTTTCTGCGCTTGTGGGTCCCAGAGACGGTAACCCATCTCGCCTGCATCCCCATAACCAAGGAAAATGCATTTGACACTCTTAGGATCCAGCTTACTTCTGTTGTCCCTGGGCACATGGCAAAATGCCTCACATCCAAAGACACGGAGATGCGCATAAGAGAGAGGCTTTTCAGTCTATACCTCTGCAACCTGGAAATCCAAACCACTAGAGGGTGATCTGTTTATGACATGCACAGCCGTACTAACTGCCTCGGCCCAAAAGCTCTGTGGTAGGCCTGCATGGCTAAGCATACTGCGTACACGCTCCTGGATGGTTCTATTCATCCGCTCAGCCAAACCATTCTGGAAGGGGGGGTGTAGGGAGCGGTTAACTGACACTTAATACCCCTCTCATCACATAACTGCTCAAAAGCATGTGAGACATACTCACTCCCATTATCTGTCCATAGGCATTTTAGCCTATACCCAGACTAGTTTTCAACCAATGCAAGCCATCTCTGAAACACAGCCAAGACATTGGATTTCAGCTTAATGGGATAAGCCCAAAATTTTCGTGAAAAATCATCTATGAACGTAACAAAATACTTTGCACCACCCATAGACTGACAAGGCATGGACCCACAGACATCCGAATGTACCAATGCCAAGGGCTCACTCATGTGTGGCCTACCAAACTTCTTATGCGTAGACCTAGTCTGTCTGCCATAAAGACAATGCTCACATGAATCAAAACGTGTATAATCAAGGGGCGGTAAGTACTGCCAACCAGAAAGCATTTTCATTCCCTTCAACGACATATGGCCCAAATGGGCATGCCAAAGAGATACATGTGGGATAGAACCCACAGACAAAACATGATCAAGGGAAGAAGGTGATACAATCAGGGGATAGAGACTGCCAACCTTGGCACCTCTCGCAATCACAAGTCTCCCACGAGTAATCTTCCATGCAGAGTCTCCAAAATATACATGATATCCTGTGTCATCAAGTTGTCCAGCTGACATGAGACTCCGTGTCAAAGCAAGTATATGACGTACATCTTGCATAACAAAACTGCATCCCAATAGCAAAAATATTGTCAGCATACAATACCCTAGATGAAACCAAGTACATCTGAGATCCACTACAGAACTGAGCTATCCATCACTAGGGGAGTGGAGGCGCAACCTTCCTATTGAGCATTAGGCAATACTCTAGACCTTTTGTGCTCTGTTGAGACTAAAAGAGCCCAATCCAATATCAGGTCTAACTGAAACACATCAAAGAAAAGTGGATAACTGTGGATGATCTATCAGTCACCCTCCTCCATCCAACTCCATTCTTTCATAGGTGAAATGATCCTAAAACTTTACCAAGAAGCACATGGAAACTTTATCTCTAACCTTACTTGTGTCAAAATCTCCACTAGATTCTAAACCTTTTTCCCTCTTAAGCATTGCGAAGCTTTATACTTACACATTGCAAACAAGAATATCGTCAAGAAGAACAACTATCCACTTTCTAAGATACAAACAAAATAAAGCATTCATCATTTGTTAAAAGGTTGCGAAAGCATTGATCAATCCAAAAGGTTTTTTAAAAAATGATAATATCCATACCACATTCAAAATGCAGTTTTTGGACATCCTCCGAAGCAATCCGCATTTGATGGTATCCAGACCTTAGATCGATTTTGGTAAAGTACCCCACACCATAAAGCCAATAAGGTCATCTATCCTAGTAGACAACAAATATTTATTCTTGATAGTCACCTTATTGGGACCTTTATAATCAAGACAAAAGCACATTATGTCATCTATCACGACGATGTGAAATTTCGAGATGCTTTACTATTGCTAATAACATTTAATTAAGTTATTAATCAAATGTGCAAGGTTGTTTAGCACATGTGATGCACATGGTAGTTATTTTATGGTAACAAGCCAACGACCCCAAGGATGCAGCGTGGGCAAAAGTTGTCATAAGTTATGTCAACTGCGCTTTGGAGTTCAATTAGTATCAGGCTCAAAGTTAGTATTAGTTTTGAGCTTGGGACAATTATTTGGCCAATAAGTATCAGTGGCGATACTAGAGACTAGTATTAATTAATTCATTAATGTCAGTCTAAGGATCAACAAAGGTTGGGGACCACTCCATGTTGCAAATGGCCTAGCCAATTTAATTATGGATAGGCACATTTAATCTGAGGTAGGATCAAAAGTGCTGGAATTAATTTTCAAAATTATTTAATTTTGAAAATTAATTAAATGGCTGGGTAATGCTGAAAAATGGGTTTAGAAGGTTGCCACTTGGCAAAAATGCCCATTAAAGGCTGAAAAATGTCTTTAGAGGCTAGAGAGAGGCATTTTTTGTGCATTCAACCTGCAAGAGAGAGAGAGAGAGAGAGAGAGAAGACATTGCTAGTCTGATCTACAGCCATTGAAGAACCTTCTGAGGAAACGAGGGGCAAGAAAAGACCAATCAACAATAGATGATAGCATCTACATGTTGTTGAGACAAGGCAACAACAGTAAATGACTAATTTTCTTCAGTTCTTCGCAAAGAAAGTCTGAATTTTTTCTCTCCTTAGCATTCTCTCTCATCTCCCAACCTTTCTACAGCCTTGCTTCGAAGATTACAGCATTCAAATCACCAGAGGCTGAGAAATTTCAGATTTCTTTGCTATAAACCCTAATTTGCAACTGAAATTAGGGTTTAGCAGCAGCTTCAGGAAGTGTGCCAAAAATTGAAAGCTCCAAGACTTGGATTCAACAAAGTTGAAGCTATTTTCAATCAAATTCAAGTGGAGGGACTAGCAAATCAATGAATTTGGGGCATTTTTCATCTCCATCAAAGCGAGTGAATGACAATTGACTGCTCGAATCAAGGGGCAATCAGACTTAAGACTTACTAGTCATTTTGGACAATAAGGGGAGTTGGAATACCAAAAGGAATTGGAAAAATCCCATTGTACATCAACTTCTTTTTCAATTAAGGTAAAGAAATACCGAAAGGGGCGCCAGTTTTGGGGCCAATAGAGTATCCATTGTCCAAGATTATAAGTTAATTTGCATTTCTCAGTTTTGTAATAAATGTTGCTGTTATAACTAAGTTGTAATCAGGGAATTATCACCTATCCACAAAAGGAAGACTGGCTTCACCATCCTTCTTTCTAGCAAAAGGGATATACACGCCCCATGGGGATTTACTCGGCTCAATAAAACCCTTAGCTAAATAGTCTTGAAGTTGCCTAGCTATCTCGTTCTCCTCTTTCAAGCTAAACCTGTAAGGTTGTCAAGAGATAGGATGGCTATCAGGGCAATGTTTCAATCCTATGGTCTAAGTTTTTGTAAGATAGCGGGAGACTATCTAGTAGCTCGAATAAGAAAACATCAACATATTCACACTATATCGGATTGAAATACTCACTTACATTTGAAGTTAAATTAAGATTATTATTAAAATAAATTTAATTACATTGAGAATCAAATGATTGAAATCTTTCAATAAAACAAATACAAGTAACACTTAAATCGAAAAAACATTGAGTAGACTCCATTGTTGAAATCATATATATATTGTTTTCTTTAATCTCGAAGGGTAAACAGCTCTCGATCACATAGAAACAACCATCAAGCTCAAAAGAAAGTATATGATTTTTATAATCAATATACAAGGAGGAGCATTTATCAAAGAATCATGAGTTGCCAAGAATAGCATCGACATGGTTTAGGCTTATAAGCTGGAAATCCATAATCTCATGGTATTGTTGGATCAAAAGATCCAAGTTCGGTACCACCTGATCCTAGCCTTCCACAATAGGGCCCTCCCCATATCAGACTCAATAAATTTGGTCAATGTGGTATCATGTGAAGTTGCAGTCCTTGTACCAAACGAGAAAAAATAAAATTATCAGTACAACCATTATCAAATAAAATCATAATTTGCGAAAAAGGCTGAAAATTTATTACTGCCTTACTCAAACATCCATGGAAGCTAACTACTATAGCCTACTAGGACCTCAAAAAGGTTGTTGCCCCCTCCTGTATGCTCACACCTACACCAAAAGGACCTTGGGTGGTTGTCACCTACACCTACAAAGCTCCAAATTATTGTCACCTGCTATAGGACTGGTCCCTAGTGGCTTCAAATTATTGTCATTTATTGTAGAACTGGTCCCTAGTGGCTGCAAATCACATCAGTAGTATCTCCTTGCTCTCTGACAACCTTTTCTTCTCTCACAATGCAATGAATAAACTTCCACCAACCCCAAAAACGTTTTTTCTACTTGCATAGGTAAGTTTTGCCAAGTAGTGACCTTTTAGTCCCATTTTTCAACATTATCCAACTTATTAAATTAATTATTAAAATATTGATTCTGAAAATTAAATATATGATTATTCTAGTGCCCAAAAAAATAATTCGACCAATCAATAGCCAATTTGTCTTTCAAGTATCCCTAAGTAATTATTAGCCCTTAGACCGACATTGATTAATTAACTAATGCGTAGTCTCTAATGTCACCCTTGACATTAGTGGGCAATAAATTTGTCAAGGCCAAAATCTAACACCAAGTACCACCTAGTACCTATTAGATATAACTTATTATAACTTCTACCTTTGGCATCGATTGATATTTCTAGGTCCTAGGCCCCAATGGAAAATAAACTTGCATCTCACATTTGCAAGTCACATCAACACATTTGATTAATTTTTAATCAAATGCTAAGCAAACGGGAGGTGGAGGGCTAGAAACAGACGCTAGACTATAGATGACAGAAGGGACAGCTGAGACTGCGATGTCCTCCGTGAGAGGGGTGTGGGCAGCAAGCTGAAACACTTGAAACCTGCAAAAACGAGATTAAGGGCTGAATGGAGGGCACCATGCTTATTCATAGAAAGTTTGGGCCCTCCCAAGTGTTTTGTGCTTATGGGACACAGACACTCTCCAGGAATGCGTTTCTTTTAAATAAACAAGGTTTCTTCATTAATTAAGCATAAATTGGGGGTATTTTAGTAAAGCTAATGCATTTTTAGCTCAACAAAATGTAGCAGACCTCTTCACAAAGCCTTTGTCTTAGGTTTCTATTCTTCATCATATAAGGTCTTTGGATTCTAAGAGGGGGGTGTTAGCCTATAGTATGTTAGTCTATCATCTCCTCATTGTGAGTCTAACCGAGACATGGGAGCTTTGATTGTTTCAATCCTTTTCTCTGTGTGTTTCTTTTCCAGTGAGTGGAGTGTATTCACACTGGCAAAGGCTAGTTTCCATCCCTTAGCATTTATTTTTCAATGGCTAGAAATCCTATTCACACCACACTAGAGGCAATCTGCATCGCTATGCTGTGATCAGCATTTTATCAGTCCACCTGCATTATTTTATTATTATTATGCAAGTTGGCCAGCATTTTCGCACACTCCCTAATCAGGTTGGCCAATATTTTGGCTCTTTTGCTATTTATAGTTGTCACAATGTTGGCTGCTATCCTACTCCTGCCGCAGATTATTCAGCACACTACGACATTTCAGACTCTCCTCTGCCTCTAGTGCTGCCATTTGTTATCAGCCTAATCAGGTGCTCTTAGTGACCCTTGGACTGCATGCAAGAACTGATCAGTCCACCTTTGTATTTGGCTTTCATTTAGATTCGGTGCAGATTTATCACTTCCATTCTCTTCTTCCATTGCAGTCTTTCTCTTCCCTTCTCTTTCTGTGTTTGTGTTCTTCTTCCATTGCGCACTCTCACAAAGCTCACCTGAGCCACAACAAATGAAACATTGATGTCTCTATGTCTTGTATATGGTGGTACATGATTTTTTATCATACTTTAACCGTTCACTTTGTAACACAAACACAACCATACAACATAACTGCTCATGTCATTGATCCTTAGACAACCCTTGCAAAATCCATCCTCTGCATATTATGGCTTTACCTCATCTAGCTCGTGAGAATATGCTATTTACATTGATAAGTAAGATTTATCTTGAGGGGGTTTTTTTTTCTTGTTTTGGGGGGGGTGGTTTTTTTTAGCCTTAGATAGCATAGTCAGGCCACATATAGCATTAACCTAGTTACAAGTTTAGGCCCCAAAACTACATGTCCATGGGTATAGGGAAATTAGGCCGCTCAAGGCTAGGCTCTCCACACTGTGCCATGGCATGGGGTTGTGATGCTTACACGTGGGCATGGCTTAGGCTCTGCAGCCAAGATTCTAACCCTTGGCGCTTGCGTGAGCCTGAAAGTGCAACATGACACAATGAACTCCCTACCTCTTGGGGGGGATGTCAAGCTGGACTATTAGTCACCCATTGAGGCAGTAGCACTGTCTTGTGAGGTACCTTCTAACCCAAAGGAGGAGCAATGGTTCTCGAGTTGAGATGGCCCATGATGCGTTGCGTGAGGCCAGGACCCACAAGAATCAGCAAAGTAGCAAGTCCACTTGCGAGAGCAAGTAAGTCAAAAGTTGGGCAATCAACTTTTACTTGCCCCTTCTCAAATTTTGTAGAGTTCTTGTAACTTCAAATCAACTTGCACATCTATGTTTGAAAGAGATATCGGCCATCTCGCATGCTATGCATTGATGCCCTTTAACCCATGATCTGGGCTTGGATTCGTTTTGCCAACTTCCCTTAATGAGCAAGTTGGGTGGAGTGGGTTTTTTTTTTTTGGCAGGGGCAGCTGGGGGGGGAGGGTGTTTGCTTTGAGAAACCACTTCTTCAGTATACACACTTCATTTAGGATTTCGCATGGATATCCTCAAAAAGGATTGGTGTCCACATTTTGGCTACTTTTTGAGTGGTGCGCCACCCTAAACAACTTATGCCTATAAATAGACAGTCACCTCATTCATTCTTCACTCGCCACCCCACCTCTCTCTCTTCAATCATTCTTAACCACCTTCTTCGGCCACCACCACCACTTCCCTTCTCTCACCAACCCCTTCCACTGCCCTTATACTCCTTCAAGAGGACATTGCGGTTCGTGGCTCGTGGCTGCCTTCACCCTTCCTCTTCTGTTTCAAGCGCCCTATTCCATCATCAGGCCTTGTGTTTGGAGCATTTTCCACCTGGCATCACCATCATCTGCTTGGATTCAGCACCCTTCTCCTTCAAGCTCCACCTTCACCTACGTTTTTCAGTCTTGAGGCCATCTCCTTGCTTGGCGTTAACATCCTAGCCTTTGGTGGCAGTCTACATCACTGAGCATTAGTGATTTCATCACTCATCTATCACAGGGGCTGCTGGGACCTGCATTTTTGCAACTTGGCTTCTCCTCCATCACCTAGCGCCACTCATCTATCACACGGACTGGTAGGACCTCCTCCTCCATCACTTGGCGTCACTCATCTGTCACAAGTGCTGCTAGGACCTGCGTTTTTACAGCCTGACTCCTCCTACATTACGCGGCGTCACTTGTGTGTCACAGAGGCTACTAGGATCTGCATTTTTGCAGACCGGCTCACCCTCCATCATCTAGCATTATCATTATCCACCTGGCGTCAACATCTTGGCTGCTCTCTCTACGTTTGACAACTTTGACACTCCGAGATTTGTGTTTTGCTGCCCATGTCACTCCTCGGCACTAGAGAACTGCGGTTCGCTCCCTCATGCTCCAACGGCATCAGAGGACTGCGATCCACTCCCTCGACCCAGCTGTCTTTCACCTTCCAATGATTACTTTGAAAGCCCCCTATCCAAAGGATTGCGTTTCGCTCCCTTCACTGTGCTGATTTTCCACGAGTGCTGCCACCTGATTCAAACAAGACATTGTAGTTATCTTTTGAGCTTCGGCTCCGCTATATCAACTTTTCTTCTCATAGCATGATTCAGTGCATCATTACCGTATTCTTCTTGTGTTTTTGAATTTCTCTAATCTCTCAGTGTTTACCGAACACACACTGTATTACTCCCCGCAAACCCTACTGTCTCTCTGCACTATCGCTTATTTTGACATGGTATCAAAGCATACCTATTATTTTTGACAATGCACGTGTGGGGGGGGGGGGGGGGGGGGGCCAGAAGTGTGCCATGTCGTGGGGGAGTTGGGTGGAGTGGGGTTTTCTGGTTGGGGGAGAGGGTGTGTGCCTTGGCATTGGACATGTGCAAGTTGTCTCCATCTAGGGTACTCCTTTGGCATTGCATGATATTCTCTATGTGCCTAGCATCAAGAAGATACTTATTTCCATTTCAGCCATTGCAACTTCAAGGTTTCGTGTCATTTTTTATGACCCCCGATGTGCGGTATATGATGATCAAGTTTCTTCTTCCATTGTCTTGATACTAAATAGGCACCCTCACTAAAGGTTTCTATTTTCTTTATACTTATAATCAACAGCATGATGAAATTTCTCTTGATCATGCTCCTTCAGCGACTGATCTTTTTATGACACACATTTCTTCAGTGCCATATATTTCAGATTTGCTGATTTTATTCCATATATTGATGATTTGCTTATTATTGGGATCAATGCTGTCCAAATTGTAGCATTACAGTATTATTTCCAGCAACCACTTGTTGTCATTTATGTTGGTGTTCTTCACCCACCTATGTTTTCCTGTCCAAATTGCAGTATGACAGCATTATTTCCAGCAAGCACACTTTGTGCCTCATTAGCACATAAGTGTGGCATTATTCAGTTTGATTGCCTTGAGTGTTGTACTCTCTCTCTATCATTCATACACTCCTCATTCATGATCAAGTATCATTGTGCATTGATTAATTCTTTTATTCTCATTCATTTTCTATTAAATTAATCGCATAATTGCTCCACGCCTAGGCCAACAAGACAGCCATAACATTGCTCAGAATCATGAAAACACAAAATAATCAGCAAGATAAGTTTCTTGGGGTAATTTTAACAGGTATCCTTGCCTTTTTCTGAATTGAGGCATGTTTCTAAGAAAGAAAACCATTATCACTGTTTCCGAAAACCTCTTGAGAGGTGCAAAGATCCTTGGAAAAGCTGTTTTGAGTTTATGAGCCATGGGAGGATCCACCCAGCCAAGGTGCTTCGCTGAAAAGCATCAGTTGGAACACTGTACACATTCTATGCTTTAGGAGAAGACTTGCATAGTTGGAGATTCACATCCATTCTTTTTAAGAAGTCTTGGCATGATTATATACATGCTCAGCAAACTCCATTGACATCAGGAATAGCAACACGCACACATGCACACTCAAAGATGTTGCAAGCTGACACAACTGTACAGGGCAGATGCCAAGAAGCTGAATCAAATGAGGTCAGAGATAATCAAATCTGAAGAGAGGATGATGATTGCAGAGGACTGAAAAGGAGTGCAGGCTGTAGATCTGCAGCAAACAGAGGTCCTACACAAAGCAAATAGGGGGACAAACTATTCCAGCATCTTCACCTTGACAGTAGCAGGACTGGAAAACCATTGCAGAAGTTGCGGTCACAGGAGAACAGCCAATGAAATCAAGGAGGGGAAGGCGAGGCCACAGCCAACAAAAATGATCCTAGATATGGTTTTCCCAGGGTGCAGTTGGCCAGCAATCCTAGAAACAGCTTGTCTGACACCCACTCATAATAAATGTTTTCTTTGAAAACAGTGTTCTGATCAAGTTAATGGGCAGCACCACCAAAGATGCATAAAATGTATTGGGAAAACACACATATAAAGGAAATATAAACATCACCAATTGATCAAAAAGTTTAAAACAGAATAGCAGAAATGGAAGAATACATAGTAAAAAATTAACTGTGTCTTTTGAGATTGAAAGTTTTGATTCACTTTCATCCTTAACTCACATACATATTGTAAACCCATGTACCAAGCCAAAACTTTAGATCAATCTTCAGAAGCTAAAATTTATGGCAGACAAACAGCCACAGCCCACGAACAACCCACAGTTCATGTATATAAGCTCCTACTTTATTAGCTAGCAATATATTCTTGAAGAATCCCAACTGATAAGCATTATCCCTTGAAAGATGACAAACTTACGACTTCAACATGTGCAGTTAGTAGTCTCCATAGCACTCACTTGAACTCTACTTCTGGTTTATTGTGTCTTTCCACTTCTTGGCATGGAAAATTCTGGTGCACACACCCCCCCCCCCCCCCCCAAAAAAAAAGACAATTAAAACACATAAATTCATTAATGTATACCTGGCAGCCATGGTTTAGTAAAAACACTACGTGTTGAAGGTAGCTATGACCAAGTAAAACAGTTATTTTCACTCAGCACAAACAGCAACTATACCAGTCTGCCAGACAGGACAACACCTCATACTATTATGCATATGTTTGCAAACATAAATTGTCAGAAACAGGAAAACCACATTTTAGGCTTGTCTAACATGGCCAAACTACTAACAGAAGTTATACTTTATAATTGTGTGCAAGTTTGCAGATTGTTCAAAATACCAGAAGCTGAAAGCTCCAATTGATAATAGTCTAATGTAACCAAATAGTAACAAAGATACTTTCTAGTTCTGTGCCAAATAACAGAAAATACTTTCTAGCTTTATGCCAAATTCAGCCACAGGAGTTCTTTCTAAGATGTCAAACTAGTTGCATTTTATATTTTCTACAGTGCTGTAAGTTCATAATGTTGTGTTTTGCAGGTTTGGAATTCCTGGAACAAAGTGCAAATTTTTGGAGGTACGAGATCTTACATAGCGCTTGTCCCAAAATTTTCAATTAATCACAGCTAGTCTAAAATCAATCACCGGTAATCTTCAATGGGAAATTGAATATGAGTAGTTCTCATTATCTTAAAAACTGTTTGATTGTGAGTGCATCCTATCAGACATAAATGCATTATACAGCTACCTCCCTCCCTCTGTGCTAAAAGCTGGGTACCCAGGAGTGGAGTGGAGAATGGTCATTGTACAATGGCCAGATGAAAAGAATGTACAAGGTTGATAGACATGTGGACGTGGAGCATGCACTAAATGCAAGGGTGGGGGTGGTCCTACAGGTACCTGAATTACTAGCCTAGGAGCAACAACTGCAAAGATGGTGAAATGGAGCTGATATTTCAACACTATCAAGTGGACGTGAAGCATGCACTAAATGCAAGGGTGGGGGTGGTCCTACAGGTACCTGAATTACTAGCCTAGGAGCAACCACTGCAAAGATGGTGAAATGGAGCTGATATTTCGACACTATCGAGTTTCGCACCATGAAATCAACTCAAAAATAATTCCATTGTGCGAAAAATAAAGTCCTTAATACACTGCAAGTAATCCTAATCTACTTTAAAAAATCAGCAGATCTGTTAGAGATAATACAATGGGGCCATGAGCACCTGGAGACACATAGCTGCTGTAAGAGTATTACGTATGCATGTTAGATAGGGCCTTAGAGGATTCGCCTGCAAAGATGCCAAAGAATGGATTAATCACAAAATGTTGATAGTTAGAAGTGGCCTTTCTTATTTATAGTACCAGAAAGTATGCAAAGAACTAGTAGCGTGAGATAACTGCTGCAATAGAATTCCATAATATCAAAGATTCCACTAGATTGCAGTATCTCTAAGTAGTCATATCCAAATGCTGTATATCCAATTAGTCATATAATCATCGATTTCATTCCATTAAAGGCATAATTCATCTGAAATTTGTTTTGTTGCTTGCAATTAACCAGAGCTAAAGTGCACTTTCTAGCAATAAAAAAGGAAGTTCAAAAGTGTAAAATAGAGATCCAAAGCATATGCCATGGCAAAATCCAGCAGATGAAAGACATTCCACTGAAATGGTAGCCTTCAAAGCTGGGCATACCTAGTTATGAGCAACTACACTGCATATGTACCCAATCTTGAGGTAAAGGATGAATACTACTCATAAAATGACTCGCCATTAAAAGAGGCGACAAGAAGTGAAGTTGATTTAGAAAGCTTCCATCCATGATGCAAGTCTCCCCATTGAGGAGAAGGAACAAAATTGGCTTTGGGATAGTGGTGCTTCTAAGCACATACCTTCATGCAGTCATTTATTTGTATTGTTGATCAATGCGCCTGAGGGGAACACTCTATTACTTGCGCCAATAATGCTTCATACACAATTAAATGAATTGGGAAAGTCCACATTACCACACTGAATGGGAACCTTGTTGCTTTGGAAGATGTATTGTTTGTACCTGGCATTAAGAATAGATTGCTTTCAATATCTATCATTGCTACTGTGGCCTTGATGTTTGTTTTGCTAGGCCACAATGTATGGTAAGGGACACTCATGATGCCAATGTTAATGTTATCACTAGCATTTTATGCAAATAATTATATAGACCTGATGTCTATGAGCCACAACCTCATTCAAATGCATTGGCAACGGATGCTTCTACTATGTCCATTTATGAGTTGTGGCATGCACAATTTGGCCACTTGAGCTTTGGGAGGCTAATCCATCTAAATAGACATGATATGGTCCAAGATCTCTCACAAATGCACATTAACGAGCACATTTGTGAGTGACGCTTGCTTGGCAAAGTGCATAGATTCAGTTTTCCCAAATATGGGTCTGTTGGGGCAAGTACCGCACATTATAATTTGTGCATAGGAATGTATATAGCCCTATGTGCACTCCAGTTTGGGGGACGCATCTACTTTGTGACTTTCACCTATGACTATACTTGGCACACATGGGTTGTTCATCTCAAAGCAAAATTAGATGTATTCCTAATTGAGCCACTAAAATTAAGGCAATCACTAAACAGAAATTACTATGGATTAATGCCAATTTTATTCTCCTTAAAACAGCTCCAAAAAGCAATTAATCTAATTACAAAAATAGAAGGCTTTATCTTTTAAACAAAGACAAATGCCCAAAAGTTCTCTATAAATGAAGTCTATTGTGGGCATCCATCACCCTATCCTAATCATAATTATGACCTTCAACGTACAGCCACCTCTCCTTGCATTGCAGCCCAAACCCATCCTGGGTTGCTACCGCCCTAGTTGAGGACATTGCCAACACCTTTCTACAACTGCCCAGCCTATTGCCATCACCGGAGCGGTCACCAGCATTTTGCTCTCATTTCCGACCCACCAAATCTATGTTTCATGTTGCATATCTTGCATTTCCGCTCAACACTAGTTGCCATCTAATGTCATCGATCGTATATGCTATTGTCATCATTGTGACCACCACGTCCATCTGAAATAAGCTGCATCTCACCCCGCGCAGCAATAAACACAGAAGAGCTATCTCCAATGAGAATCTGCCCACGTGAAGGTCGCAAATGGGCAACATCAACGAAAGGAGTCATGTGCCGTGAGTCACCACTGTCCACAATCCACTCTCGAGCTTGAGGAGCTGTCATCGCAGCATCAGAAGTTGTCGGTGTAGAGTCCTCAATGACTGCTAAGTGTAGAAAAGCAGTTGATGAGGGTGCAGCCACCGCTCCAGAGTCCTTCGTGTCCTTCTTCTTGGTATCCTTCTTGTCTTTGTCAGGGCAATCCTTCTTCCAGTGACCAGTCTTACCACAAATATGGCAAGTTGATTCCTTCTCCTTGTCCTTCTTGGATTTGTTGTCCTCCTTCTTCTTCTTTTGGTCCTTCCCCTTCTTCTGAGAGGCTTGACCAACCAATGCCTCCGATTCGGAAGCATTCTGTCCCTTCAATTGTTCCTCCTGGTCCAAGACCATAGGAACCAACTCTTCCCACCGAAGAGTCGACTCATGTCCTGAAGCAATAAGAGCGGAATAAAAAGTACCGAATCGTGGCGGCAACTGGGATAGTAAAGTGATCGCCATGTCTTCCGAAGAAATAGGCTTTCCCGCATTTTTAACTTGCATCCGAAGCTGCCGAAGCTTATTGATGTGTTCCCGAAGCGAAGAAGACTTATTCACGGACAAAGTCCGCATCTGCACCTCCAAAGAAACCCTCTTCATAAGGGTCATCCGGTTGTACATCTGATCGAGCTCCAGCCATATCTTACTAGCCACCGTCAAGTGCTCGATGTGAGCGATCACGGCTGTGGTACAAGACAGAAACAAAAAAGATCGAATCCTGGCATTCAGTTTATCCCAATGAGACTAGGCCTTGGTCAACTCCGCACGAGCATTGGAAGAGAGTTTGGACTCATCTCTCACCGAGGGTCTATTAATCTCCTCCATCACCGATTCCGCCAAATCATAAGACTCTAAAATGGCCAACATCATCACCCGCCAAATGCGGTAATTGTCACCATCAAGCTTTTGATCCGTTGGAAGAGCCGGTAGGACAAGCACCTTCCTGTCCATGATCGCCTGGAACTCCAAATCAGTCTCTGAAGACATGTTAACCTGCAATACATGCACAAACGCAAAAGCAGCCCCCTCTGACTGTGAAAATGCAGCCTTCTAGGACTGATTCCTCCGCTGTCCAAACCTTCTTCACCCGCCGGAGGCGATGAAAAGGTAAGATCTACAATGGAAGGTCTCAAACGCAGCCTTCCTCCCCTTCGAACAGCAATAACCTGCAGCAAATCCACCGATTAGACTCCTTTCTCACACGCCCACACTCGCTTCAGCCTTGATCCGATGCGCAGCCCTCCCGCTCGCCCTCGAAAACTAGAAACGCAGCCTTGTGTCGTGATGAAATCTCCTCTTCAAATAGGTTCAGCCCTCAGTCAGTCCATCCTCACCGCTCTGATACCATGTCAGAGTGCAGCGATGCGGAAGCGTAGGACAAAGACTGAGAGAGAGAGAACACAAAGAGAAGAGAGAGAGAGAAAAGGAGACAGTGTAAACGCAGAAAATCTATGGTGTAGTATGCTGTATAAGAGTGCAGAAATACACAAGGAGGTAGAGGAAATATCTACGTATGTCTCCGACTTAATGACCTCGATCTCCGTTAGCCCAAGCACAGTCTATCTCAGCCAACAGATCTCAAGATCAAAATCTGAATAATGAATGCTGGAATGAGCCACGAAACCGGCTATAAATAGCCGAAAAAATAGGAAATCCCAGCACCAGGTTGGCTGCAGGAAAATTGGCCAACTGCACAGCCCTTCTGACGTGGCATCCTGCCTGCTGCCGTACGCTGCTCGACTGTCCAGGAAATGACATTGACTTACAATATTAAGATTAGGCATTAATTAATTCATTAATGCTAACCTAAGGCCCATTAATGTTGGGAACAACTTAAAGTTCCAAAGGGGTAGCACATTTAATCTTGATGGGCACCAGCCAATTACTGCCTAGGGTCAAAATGGATAATTAATCAATTTCACAAATTTAATTCTGAAATTTAATTTATTGATGCTGAAATTTGCTTTTGAAAGGCTGCCACTTAGCAAACTTGCCCATGCAAGCTGAGCAAAGGCTGTTTAGGGCTCACTGAGTGCGGAGAAAGTCATTCAAGAGGGTGGAGAGCAACTGAGAGAGAGGAACCAACCATCAAGGAACACCCAAAATTAGATGACAACTGATCATGCCATGTGACAAGATAGGGGCAGCAGAATTCCTTCCCCAACTTCGTGAGAGGTGGGGACAAAAAAGGAGGGCTCACTAGTCACCCTATAGTTTTACTTCCCTTTTGAAGCTATTGGCACCATTAGAATCACCATCAGAGCTACAGTTTAAAGGATTCTCCCTCTAGCCGACCCTGTGTGTGTGTGTGTGTGTGTGTGTGTGTGTGTGTGTGTGTGAGAGAGAGAGAGAGAGAGAGAGAGAAATTCTCAACAGTTTACAGCCATTGAAGGTAAACAGCGGAGGTATTTGCTGTCAAAACCCTAATTTACAGCATAAATTAGGGTTTCTCAGCCATCTCAAAGCCCCATTGATTGAAGACTTGGTGATCAGCATAGCAACTCTGATTGAAGAAATCAAAGCTGATCTGAAGGGTTTATCCATTTCCATTTGATTGTACCCACATACAAGAGATTGAAGATCAATTTGTGCCCTAATTGAAGCCTAATCAAGGGGCAAATTGATAATTGTTGCAACAGATCATTTATGACAGCCCATTCTATTGAAGTTTAAAAGATATTGGTCCATATATCGGTGTACTTCAACTTAGTGCAATACAATTTAAAGAAATGTTGTTAGGGACGCCAATTGTTGGGGCCAATCAAATGTTGGCTGTCCAAGATTAATTTGTAAAGTATAAATTTCAAATTTGTGAATTTTATTACTTGCTGTAAGTTGTATTAAATCAGGTCATATACCACCCTATCTAAGAAGGAAGACTGATTTATGGTTCCATTGCCAAGATCACATCCTCTCTCCTAGCTAGGTGGGCATATTACCTATGGCACCTAATTGCTAGCTAGATTTTTTGCATGTGGCTGAATTGTGATCCGCTGAGTGCAACTCAGCAAACATGCCATCATACTCTAGTGAAATGGGTTCAAGTCATAATAATGCTTCATACTCTAAAGGTTCACAAAGCCTTGGGATAAATCGAACACCTAATTTTGAAACAGGCACACAACATGGGAAGAATGTTGAGAATGTTGGTTTTGACAAAGAAATGGGTCCCTCAATGCCTTAGAATGTTGATGACCAGCATGAAGAAGAGGAGGATGATGATCACTTTAAGGCACAGTTGAGGATAGCAACTGATCTCTTTGCACAATGACTTAATTTGTGCAATTCTTGAATGATCCTTTGAAGGACAGCAAGAGCAAGAAGAAGAAGTCATCTTCCAAAGCTTCAAGTCGGTATGAGGATTCTGAAAGAAGAGCCACCGCAACCTCAAGATGCACCAAATGTTGGTAATGACCAAAAGAAAATGATACCAATGGCGCATGTACTGCAAATGCAAGGCCAACTTGGTAGTGCCAATCCAATGAGTTTTCAATAGCAACGCATGCACGCTAATATGGGGCACCCAAGGTAATTTGGAGGTGGGATCTATCTTCCATGCAATGGCTGGTCAAGGACTGCCTATGCAGATGTATGACACAAATCCTTATGGTATGCAGCAAGCAATGCATGAAATGCAAGGCCCAATGTATGTGGGTATGGCAAGTGGAATGCAAAATCACATGTAAAGGAATGTTGGAATTATGCCTAGGGCACAAAGTGGCATGTATGGTAGTGCATCTACTAACACCAATGTGTATGGGGCTCATGGAATGAATGCTAGTCATACAAATGCTTCTTATGCTGTTGGTCATGATGTAAATACAACAAATGTACCCTTTTGCAGCCGCCACTTTATGACAACTTGGTACCAAAAGGCAAAGCAAAAGACTTTGATGAGGGTGGCAAAGGGATGAAGTTCGAAGTGTTCAGTGGTGCACAAGATAGATTGAAAGTCTTGATTTTCATTCAACTACTTGATGTGGGCTATTTGGGAAGCAACTTCACGGAGTCATCAAAGATCCAAAAGGTAGCCACTTTCTTAAAGGGGAATGCATTGCAATGGTGATCAACACTCTTGATGCAAGGTAAATAACTATCAACATGGGTTTAGTTCAAGCAATTGTTCGCTTCAACTTGGTTGACAAGTACTTTTGAGGTAGATGTTATGACCGCTTGGCATAACTTGGATGCATCGGAATGCAAGAATCTTGAGTAATACGACAAAAAGTTTTGAAAGGTATTGTTGCCCATTACTTTGTATCATGTTGTCCTCCTAATTGAGCAAATAGAGAAGCATTGTTGTGGGCTGCCCAAGGAAATTAGGGATCTTTGCATAAAGACCACTGTGACCAACATGTCACAACTCCTTGAGACTGTATGTACGGTAGATGCTTTGCTACATGGAAAGTCTTCAAGCTTCAAAGATGATGATGAAAAGCTAGCCTAGAAGTCTTTTAAGGCTACAAAGAGGGGCAGTCTGAAAATAGGGCTGAAAAGAGGTAAAAAGAGCAAGGAAAGGCTTGGAAAACACTTGCACAATGCAAAGAATTGATGGCTGCAAATAAATATTTTTGGATGTGAGGATGAAGGGCACATGGCACAGGACTATCAAAAAAGGTAGCAAGCTTGTAATGCTGAAAGTAAGGGTGATCCTAAGGGACTAAATCAAAACCAAAATCAAACTCAAAATCATAACAATGAATCACAAGGGAACTCCAAATCTCCTCTAAAATAATAAATTAGGATGGCAAAGGGACTAAATCAAAACCAAAATCAAACTCAAAATCATAACAACACAAGGGAACTCCAAATCTCCTCTAAAATAATAAATTAGGATGGCAAAATATGCCAAGAAAAATAGGTACTACCAAGCTTGTCAAAAGGCTAGCCATTTTGACAAGGAGTGTTGTCCCACCCCTCAATATTAGGGTAACCCCCAACAAGGGAGGTACAGTGGTGGCAACCAAAATCAAGGGCAATGTGATCTCAGATCCACACAACCGCTAATCAATCATCACAATTGGTACCATACTCAATTCCAAAGGGTGTATCTCATTGGTTTACTAGACCATTGATGGACTTTTGTCCTCATGCCCACCTTATCTTTGTAGAGACATTAGAGGATGCACACTTGATCCACATTCACGCGTTGCCTTCTAATGAGGTGACCACACAAGCCTGCTCTACCCAATTAGGTAGTTCTCCTATTGCTTGGATTGTGGATAGTGGAGCCACACATCACATGACCCCCATTCAAGACATTTTTCTCACCAGAGCCCCTAAAGTTGGGAATGTTCAATGCGAGAACAACTCTTCAATCAAGATCCAGGGTCTAGATCGCGTCAAGTTTGATATTAACAACGGCTTGGATCCCACTTCACTGGATGGTGTATATTATGTAGCCCAACTTGGGATGAATCTTTTATCTGTTCAACAGTTTTGCCAATTGAACAAGCGGTTTGTTGCAACTACAGTCAAGATGCTTGATGCCTAGAGTGGTTTAGTGACTACTACGACGAAGTACAATCTATGGCCTCTATATGATGACCAGTTCCTCTCCCTACTAACCGTCAAGAACTCATAACCTAGCTTCCACTAGGGAATCGATGAATAAAGAGCATTTTCACCTGGGACACCTTGGGTATAACTCTCTGCACAAGCTATCACATTGTCAAATGGTTGAGGGCCTTCCACACCTAAATTGTTCAAGGATGTCTATATAGCTTGCTAGCTTAGAAAACAGCACCATATATCTTTCCCTCAATAGACTACTCATAGAGCTAAAAGACCCCTTAGGTTGATTCATGTTGACCTTTGCGGGCTACCATCCACTACCACCATTAATGCCGTGTTATATTCTTTTTATTATGGATGATTATTATTCGAGACATACATTGATTTACTTCTTAAAGTATAATTCCAATGCCTTCACATACTTCTCTACTTGGATGTGACTTGTGCAAAATCATATTTGACTGCGTATACATATTATGAAGAGTGACAAAGGTAGTGAGTTTGTCTCCCAAGAGTTCTCTATGTCACTGGGACCTGAAATTTCTGGATGCTTTGCTTATGCTGGATTGGCATTTGATTAATTTAATATCAGACGTGCAATATTGAGATGCATTTGATGTGCAAGCTAGTATTTCACAATAACAAGCCAAGGACCCTGAGGAAATAGTGGGTGTCAAAAGCAAAAGGTGTAACAAGTTATGTTAGCTCGGTTCTAGGTGAATGTTGGTGTCAGTTTGGCTAGGCCAATTAATTGGCTCATAAGTGTAAGTGGTGACACTAAGGACTATTCATTAATTAATTAATTAATGCATGTCCATGGGTCAATTAAGGCTTGGGACCACTTGGGGTTGCAAATGGCTTGGCCAATTAATTTGTGGATGGGCACATCTAATTTTGGGCAAGGTCAAAAGGGCTAAATTATTTTTCAGAATTATTTAATTCTGGAAATTAATTGAATGGTTGACAATTGCAGGAGGATGGATTAAGAAGACTGCCACTTAGCCAAAACTACCCATACAAGAGGGGAGAAGGCTGTTTGGGGCTGTTGGAGGCTCATTCTTCAATGTAAGCTAAGAGAGAGAGGAAGAAGAGACTACTAGTCTGATTTTCTGCAGTTGGTGTTAGCCAGTCGTTTCCTGGACAGTGCGGACGTCAGTGCCACGTCAGCAGGTGCCACATCAGCACCTGCAGTCGGACAGGTTACTGCAGTCGGACAGTTTTTTACTGCACTCGGCTGCATTTAATGCAGCCGACCTACTGCAGATATTTCCTATTTTTCGGCTATTTATAGTCGGTTTTGTGCAACACTTCAGCATTTTCATCTTTTCAGATTCTGATCTTGAGATCTGTTGGCTGAGACAGACTGTGCTCGGGCTGACGGAGATCAAGGTCATCAAGTTGGAGACATACGCAGATATTTACTCTGCCCCCTTGTGTATTTCTGCACTCTTATACAGCATACTGCACCGCAGATTTTCTGCGTTTACACTATCTCCTTTTCTCTCTCTCTCTCTCTTCTCTCCATGTTCACTCTCTCTCAGTCTTTGTCCTACGCTTCCGCATCACTACACGCTGACATGGTATCAGAGCGGTGAAGATGGACTGACTGAGGGCTGAACCTAACTGAAGAGGAGATTTCAGCATGACACAAGGCTGCGTTTCTAGGATTCGAGGGCGATCGGCTGTGCATCGGATTAAGGCTGAAGCGAGTATGGGCGTGCAAGAAAGGAGTCTAATCGGTGAATTTGCTGCAGGTTATTGCTGTTCGAAGGAGAGGAAGGCTGCGTTTGAGGCCTTCCATTGCAGATTTTACCTTTTCATCGCCTCCAGCGGGTGAAAAAGTTTTGGGAAACGGAGGAATCAGCCCTAGAAGGCTGTGTTTTCACAGTCAGAGGGGGTTGCTTTTGCGTTTGTGCAGGTATTGTAGGTTAACATGTCTACAGAGACTGATTTGGAGTTCCAGGCAATCATGGACAAGAAGGTGCCTGTCCTACCAGCTCTTCCATCGGATCAAAAGCTTGATGGTGACAATTACCGCATCTGGTAGGTGATGATGTTGGCCATTTTGGAGTCTTATGATTTGGCGGAACTGGTGATGGAGGAGATTAACAAGCCCTCTGTGAGGGATGAGTCCAAACTCTCTTCCAATGCTCGTGAGGAGTTGACCAAGGCCCAGTCTCATTGGGACAAACTGAATGCCAGGATTCGATCTTTTCTGTTTCTGTCTTGCACCACAGCCGTGATAGCTCACATCGAGCACTTGATGGTGGCTCATGAGATATGGTTGGAGCTCGACCAGATGTACAACCGAATGACCCTGATGAAGAGGGTTTCTTTGGAGGTGCAGATGCGGACTTTGTCCGTGAATAAGTCTTCTTCGCTTCGGGAACACATTAACAAGCTTCAACAGCTTCAGATGCAGGTTCAAAATGCGGGGAAGCCTATTTCTTCCGAAGACATGGCGATCACTTTACTATCCCAGTTGCCGCCACGATTCGGTACTTTTTATTCTGCTCTTATTGCTTCAGGGTGGGAGTTGACTCTTCAGTGGGAAGAGTTGGTTCCTATGGTCTTGGACCAGGAGGAACGATTGAAGAGACACAATGCTTCCGAATCAGAGGCATTGTTGGTCAAGCCTCTCAGAAGAAGGGGAAGGACCAAAAGAACAAGAAGAAGGCCAACAAATCCAAGAAGGACAAGGAGAAGGAATCGACTTGCCATATTTGTGGAAAGACCGGTCAATGGAGGCAATCCTACTGGAGGAAGGATTGCCCCGACAAAGACAATAAGGATACCAAGAAGAAGAACACGAAGGATTCTGGAGCGGTGGCTACACCCTCATCAACTGCTTTTCTACACTTAGCAGTCATTGAGGACTCTACACCGACAACTTCTGATGCTGCGATGACAGCTCCCCAGGCTCAAGAGTGGATTGTGGACAGTGGTGCCTCACGGCACATGACTCCTTCTGACGTTGGTGTTGCCCATTTGCGACCTTCGCATGGGTAGATTCTCATTGGAGACAGCTCTTCTATGTCTATTGCTGCACGGGGTGAGATGCAGCTTATTCCAAATGGACGTGGTTATACCCACACCTCTGAGGTGTTGCATGTGCCAGATTTGGGGTATCATTTACTTTCGGTCCATAAGATTTGTGCTCTTGGTCTCTTGGTGGAGTTTGACAGTGATACTGTTCGAGTCCTTGATCATGAATCGAGGAAGGTTCTCTTTGCCGGGTATGAGGAGAATGGAGTCTACAAATTGAAGTCTTCTTCAGCTCTTACTTCTCTTCTTCTTACTTCACAGATAGAGTCCGAGTTATGGCATGCTCGGTTTGGCCACCTAAACTACAAGTACCTTCGGAAGGCATCGCAAGGGTCGTTTGTCCGAGTTTTGCCGGACATTGTGGTGAGCCATCAGCCATGTGTCTCCTGCATTCGTGGAAAACTGCATCAGGATGCGATTCCCAACAAATCTTCTAGGCAATCTACTTCACCCATGGAGCTTGTATCTACCGATCTTTGTGGCCCGATAAGGATTGAGTTGCTGAAGGGGAGCTTGTACTTCATGCTGATCGTAGATGACTACAACAGGATGACTTGGGCCTATTTCTTGACTTTGAAGTCGGAGGCTTTCTCTCACTTCAAGGATTGGCTTCTCTTTGAGGAGAACCGTTCTGGCCCGCGACTAAAGACCTTGCATTTAGACAAGGGAGGTGAATTTATGTCTAATGAGTTTGCTCCTTTTTGTGCAAATAGGGGCATTCACCAGGAGTTTGCTAACACCAACACTCCCCAAGAGAATGGCATTTTGGAGCGGAAGAACCGAAGCGTGATTGAGATGGCACGCACCTGATGAAGTATTGATAGATACCTCAGTTTCTGTGGGCCGAGGCAGTGGCTACCGCAGTTCACATCCTTAATCGATCTCCCACTTCGGCCGTTGACAGGATGACACCTTTTGAGGCTTACTTCGAGACTAAGCTTGATGTCTCTTATTTCAGGATCTTTGGATGTGACGCTTATGTGCACATTCCGAAGACGCAGCGTGATAAGTTCAAGGCAGCTTCCCGACGACAGGTTTTTGTTGGCTATAGCTCACAATCCCAAGGTTATCGTTTGTTTGATCCCGTTAAGCGGGATGTCTACACGAGCCGAGATGTGCGTTTCGTGGATGTACCGGCCACAGAGGGGGATGAGGAGCGCCCCGTCCTTGGAGATCCAGGGGAGAGTTGGGCTCCCGAGACAGTTTCTTTGGAGCCAGAGCCTCTTGATGGAGATTCTTCTTCGGATTCAAAGTCTTCTCTTCCATCGGCCATCCCCGAGAAGCTTCCGCCAGTGGATGTTCCTGAGTCTTCAGCAGATGGAGGAGAGCGACGAGGAGAGGTTTGTCCTCCTCCTCATTGGGCCTGTGACACCCTTCGAGATTCAAGGATCGAGGGGTCCCTGAGGAGTGGGAACCGCAGGATGGACCGCGGAGGTCACGGAGGAACCATGCACATTCTTCGAAGTTTGTCTGCTCCAACTATTGTTTACTGACCCGTGTTATGCAGGATCAAGAGCCCACTTCAGTGAAAGAGGCTTTGCAGTCTGATCATTGGCGGAAGGCCATGGAAACCGAGTTGGAGGCTATTGAGAGGAATGGCACTTGGTCTCTTGTGCCTCGTTCCTCTCATAAGAAGGTGATTGGTGTCAAGTGGGCCTTCAAGACCAAGTACCTTAGCGATAGTTCTTTGGACAAGCACAAGGCTCGCCTTGTTGCTAAAGGTTTTGCTCAGCACCCCGGCATTGATTTCCATGATACTTTTGCTCCCACTACTCGTATGGCGACCATTTGAGTTGTTCTTGCCTTGGCTAGCCATATGAGATGGCCTGTTTATCAGTTGGATTTGAAGTCGGCTTTTCTTAATGGCAACTTGCAAGAGGAAATCTATGTTGAGCAACCTCATGGCTTTGGATCCTCGGATGGGAAAGTTTACAGATTGAAGAAGGCCTTGTATGGCCTCAAGCAGGCTCCGCGTGCATGGAACGAGAAGATTGACTCGTTTCTTCAGTCGAAGTTGGGATATCGGTGCTCTACGGCTGATCCGCAGCTTTATGTACACACTTGCGAGGTTGGTCGTGTGTTGTTTGTGTTATATGTTGATGATTTGATTTTGACAGGGGATCGTGCACAGAAGGTCTGAGAGACCAAGACAGCTTTACATCAGGCATTCGAGATGATAGATTTGGGGCTTCTTCATTTCTTCTTGGGTCACGAGATCTATCAGTCTCAGAGGGGGATTTTCATCTCTCAGCAGAGGTACATTCAAGAGCTCTTGGTGACTTTTGAGATGGAGACTTCTTGGCCCATTACTACTCCTATGGATCCGAATTGAAATGCCACTTCTCACTCAGATTCTCCCGTGATGGATGCGTCACGCTACCGTTAGTTGATTGGATCCTTTAATTGGCTTCTCAACACTCGTGTTGATCTGTGTTTTGTTGTGGGTCTTTTGGCAAGGTTTATGACCGAACCCAAACAGGTGCATTGGCAAGCTGCCTTGAGGATTCTTCAGTATTTGAGGGGGACTTCTGACTTAGGGATTTCTTATCCCGCAGGTACAGATGCTTCACATCTGGTTCTTGCAAGTTGGAGTGACTCGGATTGAGCTGGCGATGTGGACCACCGACACTCTACTACAGGCTACTGTTTTATCTTGGGTATAGGTGTTATCTCTTGGAGTAGCAAGAAGCAGCCCATGGTCGCCCTTTCTTCTACTGAGGAGGAGTATCGGGCTGCGTCTTCCACCACATGTGAGGTTGTGTGGCTTTGGAGATTGTTGGAGGAGCTTGGCTGCCCCCAGCCTCGTCCTACTCTTCTGCGGTGCAACAATGAGAGTTGCATTGCCTTGGTACGGAATCCTGTATTCCATGCCCGGACGAAGCACATTGAAATCCAGTATCACTTCATTCGGGAGAAGCTTCTGGATGGAACCATTGATATGGAGTATTGCAAGACAGAGGATAATCTTGCAGATTTATTTACGAAGGCGCTTCCCCAGGCTCTTCTTCAGCAGCATTCCAAATCCCTCGGTCTTTTGACCCGTCCAGGATCTGAGAGGGGGTGTTAGCCAGTCATTTCCTGGACAGTGCGGACGTCAGTGCCACATCAGCACCTACAATCAGACAGGTTACTGCAATCGGACAATTTTTTACTGCAGCCAGCTGCATTTAATGCAGCCAACCTGCTGCAGTTATTTCCTATTTTTCGGCTATTTATAGTCGGCTTTGTGGCACAGTTTAGCATTTTCATCTTTTCAGATTCTGAACTTAAGATCTGTTGGCTGAGACAGACTATGCTCGGGCTGACGGAGATCGAGCTCATCAAGTCGGAGACATACACAGATATTTCCTCTGCCCCCTTGTGTATTTTTGCACTCTCATACAGCATACTACACCGCAGATTTTCTGCGTTTACACTGTCTCCTTTTCTCTCTCTCTCTCTTCTCTCTGTGTTCACTCTCTCTCAATCTTTGACCTACACTTCCACATCGCTACACTCTAACAGTTGGCAACCCTCTAGAGGCTGGCGACAGCAGCAAACCACCCATTTTGGAGCAAGCGACAGCATTCATGATCCCTACAGGAGCTGGCAACAGCATTTAATGGCTGGTGACAGTAGTTTCTGGTCCTCCGGCAATAGGCCACAGCTTCCTAGGCAATTTTGACAAGGCAGCTGCCAATTTGGAGGGTTTCTCCGCAAAGGAGCTCTGAACTTTCTCTCAAAAAAGCACTTTCACCTTCTCCAGCCTACTCTCATCCATTCTCAAAAATTCTCAACCATTTAAAGAGAATCTCCACCAGATTTGGTGAACACCATGAGAATTTTTGCTTAAACCCTATTTACAGCAAAAATTAAGGTTTAGCGGTCATCTTGGGTCCCATGCCAGCTATTAGAGGCATTGAAGACTGAAATCAGCAGCTGGAATTTGAAAGATTGCCAGTGATTTTAGGAGCTAGCCCATCCCAATTGATTTGGGGCAGCATTTGGCCAGCCAAGGGTCAATTTGAGACAAGTCTTGGGTGAAAACCAAGGGGCAAACTGACCAAAAGGCTCGCTAGATATTCGTGATAGCAAGTGGTACTTGGATTAGTAGAGGAGATTGAAGAATCTCGATTGTACTTCATCCAATTGCAATGTAAGATAAAGAAATACAGCAAGGGCTCCAGCTTTGGGGCCAACAAGGTGTCCAATGTTCAAGATTGTATGGTAAAGTTTGTATTTCCAGTTTTGCAAAACCGTTGCTTAATCGGGTCTTCACCACCCTTTCCAATAAGGAAGGTTGGTTTCACTCCAAGTTCTTACACGAACATGGCATCTCTTGCTAACTCATCTCTACCAAGTTCCCCTCTCAGAATGAAATCGTAGAACTAGGAATTAAATAGTAATAATCATAATACGCTCTATGTTATCTGCAACAAAGTTTCCTGAGTGCCTATGGAATGAGGTTGTTAACAATTTGGTGTACCTTCTCAATCAATGCTTGATTGCAATGGTCCCTTAGAAGATCCCCTTTGACACATTCTTTGGTAGTTGGCTTGTCATTTCTCACCTTAGAGTCTTTGGGAGTTGTGCTTATACACACATGATAAGATAGGAAAGCCCAAGCCCCATGCTTATCTCTTGATCTTTGTAGAATACTTGTCTCCCAGGCAAAAGCATGCCACTTGTTTGATCCAAGGATAAACAAAGTCATTACCCATAGACATGCAGTTTTTTATCCAAGGATAAACAAAGATATTTCCCGGAGAGGTAATTTTTTATGAGAAGGATATCATGCAGCCCATTGCACCATTCATCAAGCTGATTCCTCAACCAACATTGTTAAGCTAAAAATGCATTATAACTAATTAGCTCTTTAAAACAAACCCAAAACATGTAAATTACCAAAAGTTTCCTTAAGTGGTGCACCGTCCTAGAGAGTTTCTATGTCCCATAAGCAAAACCCTCATTTGGGAGGATTCTTTTGCATCTATAAATAGACAAGCTACCCACCATTCAATCCATCCTTGTCTTGCAAGTTTCCGCCATTAGCCCTCTTCCACTAGTTGTCCAATCCCCAGCGACTATTGTTAAGTGGTCTACAGCTGTCACCTAGCCTCCCACTGATGCTAGTGATCAGCTGCCATGGTTACCTTGCTGCTTTTACCAGTTCCGCCCTTGAGATTGCTGCATTTAGGTTTCCAACCTGCTGCCCTTCCATTTTCCAATATCGACACCTCCCTCAGCCCACTACCGCGACAGCCACCAATTGTTGGACAACTCTGCCCTTAAGCATTCTGTACATTCTCTCATTCATTTACAGCATTGGTTCAGTCACTTTAGAGTTCTCTTTCTTCTTTGTTTGTATTTGTGTTTTTACATTCTATGTTTTGTGTTTAGGGTTTGTGTTTATTGCATTATTGTTAAAGTTAGTGTTTCAACAATGTTCATACATTCTTTGTTTTCTCTATGCAAACCCTAGCATATCTTCACATGGTTTTGAAAGGTGAGAAGGATAGAAGCTTGCTTGGAAAAGCTATGGTAGGAGAGCAAAAGCAAGAAAGAGAGAGAGACCAAATGGGAACTCCAACAATCACAATGTGTGACAAGGCCTTCCTTTATTCAAATTGTCACTAAAAGAATAAAGAATAAAGTGACGGTGACGGGCACCCGCCACCTACCGTGTGCACTGGCGGGTACTGTTAGTGTAGTAATATACAGGTGGCTAGGCAGAGGCGCCTTTATCCCCAACAACATCCCACTTAAAGGCGAATCTGTCCTAGTGAGGAGTGAAAAGAAAAAGAAAAGACAGTACAATATACACATGTACAACAGGATGAGGAAAAACATCATCTTATCCAACGCCCATTAATCTCTTGAGGAAGGCAAAGCACTCAGTAGTGAAGCTTTTCGTGAGCACATCTGCACGATTTTCGTCAATGGAGATCTTGACAAGGTCAACAAACTTGTCCTCCACGACCCCACCTATGAAGTGATACCTCACCTCAATGTGTTTCGTCTTTGCATGGAAGACCGGATTCTTGGCTATCTGAATAGCACTCATAGAATCCAATTGCAGTGTAGATATAGAATCAAACCCAAGGTCATGAAACAAACGGCCCAACCATATGGCCTCCTTGCAAGCCTCAGTGGCTATAACATACTCGACCTCGGTGGTAGAGAAAGCTATACACTTCTGAATCCTGGGCATCCAAGAGACAGCACCTCCAACATAGGTGAATACATAGCCAGAAGTGGACTTCCTACTATCTGCATATCTTGTATAATTGGAGTCTATGTGTCTCACAACTCCTGTATCCTGGCTACCATAGCAAATACACATATCTACTATGCCTTTCAAGTATATCATGTTACCCTTCACGGCATCCCAATGTTTCTTGCCAGGTGTAGCCATATAGTGTGCCACAACACCAACTGCAAAGGCAATATCTTGTCGAGTGGCTATCATGGCATACATCAAACTGCCCACGGCTGATGCATAAGGGATTTTGGCCATCTCGGCCCTCTGCCCATCTATCTGCGGACAATCGGCCTATGAAATCTTCACATAAGAAGGTAATGGGCAATCAATAGGCTTCATGTCCTACATGCGAAAACGCTCAATGACTTTATGAATGTACTCCCTCTGTGATAGGTAGAGTAGTCCCTGATGCCTATCGCGCTTAATGCACATACCAAGAATGTGAGAGGCCTATCCCAAATCCTTCATCTCAAAGCTCTTCTTCAGCTGAGATTTAAGAGCATCCAGCTCATCATGAGCTTTCCCTGCTATCAACATATCATCCACATAAAGTACCAAAATAAGCAATGAGCCATCACGGGCTATGTTAGTGTAAAGACATAGATCCATAGCGCTCTTGTTGTAGCCCTGTGACTGCATAAAGGCATCAAACTTATGATACCACTCCCTAGGTGCCTACTTCAAGCCATAAAGACTTTTCTTCATCAACTTGCACACTAGGTGCTCCCTGCCAAGTTCTGAAAAGCCCTTAGGCTACTTCATGTAAATCTCATCATGCAAATCCCCATGCAAAAATGCAGTCTTGACATCCATCTGATACATGTCCAAGTCAACCTGCGCGACTAAGGCCAAAATCAAGCGTAGAGTGGTCATCTTGACCACAAGGGAAAAGACTTCATCAAAGTAAACTCCATGCTCCTGTTTAAAACCCTTAGCAACAAGTCTTGCCTTATAAGCCGGCTTGGGGTGCCCAGTATCAAAAGATGGCGTACCAGCGAGACAGTAGGGTTTGCAGGGAGGAACACGGAGTGAACTCGACAAACATAGAGAAGAGAATAGAAGAGAGAAGAAACTCTGATGAATGGAATGATGAAGTTCTAAATCATGGAGTGAATGTGATACAAGGGAACAAGGGTGCCGTAGCACAAGGAAGATGATGAAGACAGCTACGAACCATGAACCGCAATGTCCTCTTGAAGGGGTGTGAGAGTAGTGGAGAGGCTGGAGAGAAGAGGTGACCGACTGAATGAATCAGCCGTAAGGAATGAATGAGAGAGTGGCCTATAAATAGGCATAGTCGGTCTAGGATGGTGCCTCTTTTTGGGGCTGCAAAACCCTAAACGCAAAACGTAGAAACGCAAACTGTAGGTGAAGGGTGAAGGGTTTCTCAACACCCAGGGGTACTTTTCAGCTTGTACACCCATTTGCATGGCAAAGCCTTCTTGCCATTAGGCAATGCAACCAAATCCCAAGTCATATTATTATGCAAGGAGCCCATCTCACACTGCATAGCCCTCTCCCAGGAGTGACTATCACCCCTGCACATAGCCATCATAGGTGAGAGACTCTCCTGCATCTGTAACCAAGACATAATGCATAAAGGGCTCAAATCAATCAGGTGGACATCTAGCTCTAGTAGACCATCTCACTGCAAGCTCTGTTGCATGTCTAGCATCCTATCCAACACCCTAGCCATGTGTACCAAATACTGCTACACGTTGTCCAACAGGCTTTGCAGGAGCATGTGGCTCCTCCTGGAATATAACCCTGCGTATCTCTACCACCTTCTCAGGCTGCCTATGCATCTTGTCTTCATGGAAGACTATATCATGGATGCGGATGACTTTCCGCGCCTACAGATCCTAGAGGCGGTAACCCATCTCATCTGCATCTCCATAGCCAAGGAAAATGCATTTGACACTCTTAGGATCCAACTTAGTCCACTTATCTTTAGGCACATAGCAGAATGCCTCACATCCAAAGACACGTAGATACGCATAAGATGAAGGTTTCCCAGTCCATACCTCCTCAGCAACTTGGAAATCCAAACCACTAGAAGGTAATCTATTGATGACATGCATAGCTGTATTGACTGCCTCAGCCCAAAAGCTCTGTGTGGTAGGCCTACATGGCTAAGCATACTACATACACACTCCTGGATGGTTCTATTCATCCGCTCAGCCAAACCATTCTGGGATAGGGTATAGGGAGCGGTCAGCTGACGCTTAATACCTCTCTCATCACATAGCTGCTCAAAGGCACATTACAAATATTCTCCCCCATTGTCAATCCTAAGGCATTTCAGCCTATGCCTAGTCCGGTTCTCAACCAATGCAAGCTATCTCTGAAACACAGACAAGAAATCTAACTTAAGCTTAATGGGCTAATCCTAGACTTTACGCAAAAAATCGTCAATGAACGTCACAAAATACTTTGCACCACCCATAGACTGACAAAGCATGAATCCATAGACATCCAAATGTACCAATGCTAGGGGCTTACTCATGCGTGTCCTACCAGACTTCTTATGCATATTCCTAGTCTGTCTGCCATAAAGACAATGCTCACATAAATCAAAACATGCATAGTCAAAGGGCGATAAGTACTGCAAATCAAAAAGCATTTTCATTTCCTTCAAGGACATATGGCCCAAACAAGCATGCCAAAGAGATACATGTGGGATGGAACTAACTGACAAAACATGGTCAACAGAGGACCCATCAACTACAAGAGGATAGAGACTGCCAACCTTGGCATCTCTAGCAAGCACAAGTCTACAATGGTTGATCTTCTAAGGAGAATCCCCAAATGAAACATGAAATCCAGCATCATCAAGCTACCCTCTGCTGACATAAGAGTGTAACAGAAAAGTACTATCAGTAGAGAACTGCAACCGTACATCCCCAATGCCAATAATAGCAAGTGACATGTTATCACCCGAGCGAACTGAACCAGAGACAGTGCAGTAGGAATGGAACCACTCACGGCATGGTATAACATGAAATGAAGCACCAGAATCCAAAAGCCAGCACTACGCATACATAGAGTGAACCTCAGTCAACGGCGTAGCATCACAAAAACTAGTTACAAGTATGTATTCCCCAGCGAAGTCATCAGTCTGCATGACATTTACCTCCTCGATTTTCACATTGGATTTCACAGGCATAATGCTCCAATCAGAGGACTTTTCCTATGCTTTGTCTTTCCCCTTCTCTTTGCGCTTCTCATTGTGCAACTCATGACACTGTGGGCATATATGACCCTTCTTGCCACAATGATAACATGTTACATTAGCATTTCTCCCACGAGGCTTGCTGCGCGACTTACCATGCGACTTAGACTTGGACTTCTACGAGTCTCTACCACGTCCATACCCACGGTCATTCTTTCAATTACCATCTCTGCCTCTACAGTCAAAGCATACGACACACGAGAGGCATCTAAGTTCTTATGGTTGATCTCTTCCTGCAAAAGAGCACTCTCTACATCATGCAAGTTCAAAATAATAGCAAGAGCACATAAGGTAGTGCGGAATACATCCCATGACTCACTCAAAGTCCCAAGTAAAAATAATGGAGCAACCACATCATTAAAGGTAATACCTTGCAAAGTCAATTTCTTGAGAATAGAATAAAACTGGCTCAAATGAGCAGACATTGTCATATTCTCCTTCATGCGTAGGTCCATAAGCTGCTTCAGCCAATATATCTAACTTACCGAACTTTTCTTGTCATAGAGGTTCTTAATTTTATCCCAAAGCTGCCAAGCACTCTGTGCTTCCTAAACCACATTGTAATGCACCTCTTTAGTGAGAGACAAGATGAGGGTGGACTTGGTGCCCAAATGGGCCGAGTAGGTGCTCGAGAAGCCGGGGAATGACAGGAGCTCGGAAGAGTTGGCTATGGCTGCCGGGAAGGAGACCCAATGAGTGTAGGTAATCGATAGGAAGCTGAAGACGCCACGAACCAAGCTCGAGTAGTCATGAATCCAGGCTCTGATACCAATTGAAAGGTGAGAAGAATCGAAGCTTGCTTGGAAGAGCTATGGCGAGAGAGCAATAACAAGAAAGAGAGAGACCAAATGGAAACTCCAACAGTCACAATGTGTGACCGGGCCTTCCTTTATTTAAACTGTCACTAAAAGAATAAAGAATAAAGTGACAGTGACGAGAGCCCGCCACCTGCCGTGTGCAATGGCGGGTACTATCGGTGTAATAATACACGGACGGCTAGGCAGAGGCACCTTTACCCCCAGCAAGTTTTTATGTGAGATACACAAACGACACATAAACGATTTGCGATGGTTAAAACAACTCAAACTTCGAATCCTTTGATGCTTACTCCAACTACTCCTTCAATGGAGGCTTGAGAAGGCATTATGGTCTTGATTTGAAGTAAAAAGGCTCCTACTACCCTTTTTTGTAGGGATCACTCATGGAGACCCAACTCTTCTTCGTCTCATACACCATCACAAGGTGCATCTCAACTAGAGCATTGTGCTAACGAGACTGATCACCTCTCAGTTGAGGAAAGACTATCCACTCGGGACACAACCGAAAGTTTAAACTCTTCACAATCAAGCCCAGTGGCAAGAGTACAATCCATTTTTGTGTGAGTCTAATTTTTTCTATACTACTCTTGTTATGCACAAACCAATTGTAAGTCACCATGGAGACCCAGATTGGTACTGGGATGGTTTTGAAGCAAACTCTATGTTCAAAGATGTTCCACAAGGTAATCATTTATCCTCTCTTTCATTTAAGTACAAGTTTCATGGTTCCGTTCACCTTCACATTTCCCACCCTTCCCTCCCATATTCACTTCCTCTTTAGATTCCTTTTATTTCAATCTAGATCCTTACTTTAGATCCTACAATAGGTTATCCGATCTGAGCACACATTGTCTTTGATGCACATCAAGGTTTTAGGCCATCACTAGATTCTTAGAAGCATACTATCCTTCACCTTGATACATCATTAGCGGGAACGCCACCCTTTAACACTATGCCTTATACACACCTACAAGTGCATTAGTCTATCCTCCAGTCCTGTTGTGTGGGAAATCCCCCTCCTACACACTATCCCATCCTCCTCAGTTACTCACACGCATGAGTCACCTCCTTTGAAGAAAGCAAGCAAAAAGGAATCACCTCCACTTTCAGATCCAATTTTGCCTCCCCCGATTGACCCTAAACACGGACCACGTTCCAATGCCAATGGTTAGTCTTCTTCTTTGAATGAAAAAGGCAGCAGTACACTCACACCCTCACAAAAACCTTCCTTGCACTTCTTTCCTAAAAAGAATAGGTTTTGTACATTTTGCCAAAAAATGAGCCATATAGATGGCAATTCTCGCTCAAAGGCCAAGGGTCTTAGATCCACACCCAAAATCACCTCATCCCCAACTAAGGATCTTCTACCCACACCAAAGTTGAATCTAATCCCCATTTCTCGACCAATCTCAGCCCCTTCTGGCAGTGGTAGTGCCACTCCAAGGAGGTTGAGAAGGGATCTTCCCCAAGGAGGTTGCACAATTTCTCCCACCCCTGCTATCCTTGTTCATCAATGGCTACCCACTGATTGGTGAATCCTAGATCTCCCCCTCAATCAGTGCCTTGTAGTATCAATTGACTACTTTGGTTCTCCTAGATTATCCTTCGGCATGTTACACTAGTTAGGTTACATTTACTTTAAGGCTTAGTCATATTTTTTCAAGTCTTCCACTACATTCTACACTCACTTAAGCTTTCTTTTAGCACAACATCCAAAACATTATGAAACATCTGGTGTCATGAGGACATGTATTTTCTAAATCTCACTTAACATATGGATTAATTTTTAATCACATGATTAAGTAAATGTTGCACATGTGAGGTGCAACTAGGGTTAGAGTAAATTTACAAACCGGGACCCGAGAAAATCCCGGGATATCAAAGGCAAAAGTTGCTATAAGTTATGTTACTCAGGTACTTGGTGGTATCTAGTGTCAATTGTTGGCCATATGTGTCAGTTGGTAACACTAGAGATGTGGCATTTAATGGTACCTAACGTTGATCTAATGATCAAAGATGGCATAGAGAGACTCGCGAGTGAAAGATGCCTAGCCAATTTAATTATTGGCCACTTAGATTATTTTTTTGGGCACCAAAATAATTACTAGATTAATTTTCAGCAATTAAAGACTGAAAACTAATATTTAATGATGGATAATGTTGAAAAAACCATTTGGAAAGGCTGCCACTTGGCAAACTTGACCATACAGGCTGGTAAAAGGCTGAAGAAGAGGAAAAACGAGATCATTCTTGCTATAGCAAAGGTAGGAGAGCTATGAGCAGCCATGGCCAACCTATTTTCAGCCATTGCAGCTAGTCACGAGTGAGTTTTGAGGAGGCGATTGCAAATTCAGACCCTCCACAGTTGGGCGATCGCATCTAGGTTCAAGGTGACTATTGATTTGGATGTCTCGGCTGTAGGCGACAGTATTTAATGCTGTTGTGAAGTTTGGCAATGCATATATACAATCACTATGTTTGGGACTCATGGTATTAATGTGGTCATGCAAATGCTCCCCGTATAATGTTGGTCATGAGGTAAATGCAGTTATTAATGCATGCAATGTATGGAAAAATGTATCTTGGTATAGCTGATAAAATGCATATTCCCATGTAATAATCAAGTCATCCACATAGATGACTATGATAACCAAACATGCATCTCCCTTTCTCACATGAAGTGAGTGATCAGCATCAAAAGCATTAAAGCCAATGTTAACAAGATACTCTCCAATCTTATCAGACCATGCGCTAGGTGCTTGCTTCAACCCATAGGCCGTGTTCGTATATTCCGTGTTACATTCTATGTTTTCTATGCACAAACCCTAGCATATCTACGCATACACTACCTGAGATAGTGCCATCTAAGCTAGGCCTACTACTTACTCTCGACCCATTGTAGAGTCTTCAACTCCAAGGCCCCCTCCCAAGGACCCATTACCCCCCTAGTACTAGCAAACCATGCAAGATTCAAGGATCCTTCTATCAATTTCTATTCATGATGGCCTAGAGTACTCCTTCCATGATATGCATAGAGATAGGCTAGACTCTGGGAAGAAGGGTCACATGTAGAGTGCAAACCTATTGTCAACCATATCTTGTAAAAGTGATCTACTGTCTCATTTGCATCTATCTTAATGTCAAATTACGTAGCACCTTCTATACGGAAAAATTGGCAATATGCTCTAAAGCATCCCCAACAGCGGTGAGAGGCCATGAAAAAGAAGCTTGAGAGTATCAACCGGAATGGAACTTGGACCTTGGTGGATCATTCAAGCCACATGAAGGTCAATGGGACTAAGTGGATCTTTAGGACTAAACTAAAAGCTAACAAAATCTTCGGTAAGTACAAGACTTCCCTCGTGGTGCAAGGGTTTCGAAAGAGACCCATGTTGACTATAAAGAGATCTTTGCTCCAACTTCGCACTTGACATCATTCTACCTATTCCTTGCACAAGATGCTTACCACAGTTGACCACTCTACCACATCTTTATATCTCAGTAGAAATACATCCTTCAATTAGTTGAGGTATATTGTACTGATCAAACCTATGGCCATGCCTCTTAATCATATTGTGAAACTGTCTAAGGATCCCCATGGTCAACTCTTCAATGAGCATACCTATAGGTCTGTGGTAGGGAAACTACTCTAGCTAATTCACACTAGGCCTGACTTAGCTTACTCAAGTTTATTTCTCAATTAATTTTTCAATGCACCTAAAATGTCACATTGGATTGCTTGCATGTGTGTGTTGAGATAAGTTCGGTGTGAGAGGAGACGGCTTCTTCTCTTAGTGTTTACAAGATTTTGATTACTTTTTGCTTCAAAGACTATTATTTATGCACTTTGTATCATTATCCCTATCGTCAAGATAACTATGATTATTGAGCAAGTGAATAATTCCACTACAAGGGCACTATCCAAGTGACACTGTTCTATAGCATTTTGCTTGGGCATGACATATTGCATTGCCCTTTACATTACCCCATGCATTGGTATTTTGTTCTTATAAACATGCATCTATGCATACTTATCCCTTTTTTATCACAAAGTGGTTGACTCTAGATCCACCATATTCGTGGCAACTTACACAACAATCTCTATGGCAGCGTTCCACATGTACGCCACATACTTTTCTTCTTCACGCGGCTTCTAGATGACCAAAGGAGCCCAAGAAACTTGTCTCTACAAATTTATGTAGACCAATGAGGATAAGAGCCACTCAAGCAGTGTCTTTACTTTATGTCGATTATGGATGATTACAGTAAGATGACATGGACATATTTTCTTGCACTAAAATCCAAAGTTTTCTCACATTTTAAGGATTGTCTCATTTTTTAGAAAAACTATTTAGGCAAGAAGCTTAAGACAGTGAGATCTGATAAAGGTGGAGAGATACCAATGAATTATCTCGGTTTGTACAAATCAAGGATCCATCAAGAATATATTAACACAAACACTCCTCAAGAGAATGGTATTTGAGAGCGGAAGAATAGGAGTGTGATCAGTAAACTATGATAGAGCATCGGTAAACACCTTAGTGTATTTGGGCCAAAGAAGTGGCCACCACAGTTCATATTCTAAAACGGTCCCCTACTTCTGTTGTTATAGATACAACTCCTTTTGAGGCGTATCTTGGGCTAAAGTCAACTATTTCCTATTTCAAGATGTTTGGATGTGATGCCTATATTCACATTCCAAAGAAACAAAGGAATAAGTTCGAGCCAGCTTCCAAGAGACAGTTGTTTATTGGCTACAACTCTCAGTCACGAAAGTACAAGATAAATGATCCCATCTCACAAGATGTCTATATGAGCCAAGATGTGCAGTTCGTGAAGTTTCACAGTTTAGAGGGGTGTCAGAAGCACCCTATTCTTGGAGATCCATGTGATAGTTGGACACCTGAGCCAATTCTAGTGAAACCTGTGCCTCTTGAGACTCCATCTACAAGTGAGGAGATTGCTTCTCTATTTGGAAGAGGCAAAGCAGCGAGAGGAGTATCTGCTTCCTTCACATCGGGCTCATGATACACTCCATGATGTAGGGATTGAGGGGCTTCCCGGAGGAGTGGTAATGGCAAGATGGCCTGCGGCAATCTCAAAGAAACTAGGCACATTCCACCAAGCTTGTTTGTACTAACTACGGTTTGATGACCCATGCCATGCAAGATAGAAAGCCAACATCAGTAAAGGAAGCATTACAATCTAACCATTGGCGGAAGGCCATGGAGCAAGAGTTGGAGTCTATTGAATGGAATGGCACTCAATATCTCATGCCTCCGCCCATTCATTGCAAGGCGATTGGAGTCAAGTAGGCCAAGTATCTCAATGATGGCATGCTTGACAAGCACAAGGCATGGCTGGTTGCCAAGAGTTTTGCATAGTGGCTACGTGTTGACTTCCATGATATTTTTGTACCTACAACTCATATGGCCACCATTCAAACAATATTAGCTCTTGCAAGCCATTGCAGATGGTTGATTTACTAGTTGGATGTCAAGTCTACATTCTTGAACAATGACTTAAAGGAGGAGATCTATGTGGAGCACCCTCCTTGCTTTTCTTCCTCAAATGGTAAGATATATAGATTAAAGAAGGCCTTTTGTGGCCTCAAACAGGCTCATCATGCTTGGAATGAGAAGATAAGACTCGTTTCCTTGAGATAGGTTAGAGTATCACAGACCTACATCTGATCAAAATTTGTACATCCACACATCAACTAGAGAGCACACAGTATTTGTGCTTTATGTGGACGATCTCATCTTGACAGTATTTGAAGGTTGTTGAAGGAGCTTGGTTGTTCATAGCCAAGAGCTACTACACTTCTATGCAACAATGAGATTTGCATAGTTTTGGCATGGAATTCCGTTTCCCATACTAGGATGAAGCACATAGAGACACAAGATCACAATATTCGTGAGAAGCTCTTAGACGAAACCATAGATGTGGAGTATTCTAAGACAAAAGTATAATATGGCTGATTTGTTTACCAAAGCACTTCCTTAGGCCGTTCTTCCTTAGCATTCCAAATCCCTAAGCCTAATACCACACGTAGGATTTAAGAGCGGGTATTAGAGATTTGGTCATCCCCAAGACCGATTCAAAGCAAGTCGCCGAACAGTTTTGAAGTAATCACCAGCATTTATTATGCAGTTTGGGCAGACCAAGCAAGGCAGACAAATGCCACATGGCAATCAAGCAGCAATTGCAGCATTTTCTTGATGTTCATTATTATTTTATGCAGTTTACTGCAATTGGCCAAGCCAACGTGCTATATTTTATTATTTTATTTTGGGCTATTTATAGCTAGTCTAGCTAGGTCACATACACATTTAGATTTCAATCTAAGTAAGAAGGAGAGCTCTAGCTAGTGATACTCTGACAGCCTATTGTAAATATTTATTTCAATCTTTAGCATTCATACTTTGCAGTCCACTTAATATTTATTTCATCTCACAACCTACTATGCCCACTTAATATAAGTTCAAGTACCACCTACTACTACAATACGCACAATTGTTTGACCAATTTCATAAGAATGCCTCTCTCACACCTTCAAAGGGGGCCCTTATTTCCACTTCTCAAAAGGGAGGAAAGGGAAGGGTAAGAAGGACCAAAAATCAAGATCAAAAATCTAGTGAGTCACGAGGGAATACCCAATCACAACTCAAATTGGGATGGCAATATGTACCCAAGAAAAATAGATACTTTCAAACTATCAAAAGGCTGCCGTTTTCACAACAAGTGTTGATCAAAGAGACAAAGGGCACACAACCCAAGAAACCTTACAATCACAAGATGAACCCCCACAATGGAGACGGAGTAGTGACAACAAACAAAATCAGAGGCAGTGGAGATCTCACAATCACTTTGTCATTAGTCATCATACATCACAATTTGGAGCTTTCTAGACTCCCAAAGGGATATCAAACTAGTCCCCTGGACCTTTTGTTATCGGTACTCATATTATTGATCTAGTTTTAGTATGAAAAGCTCCAATTGAGCTTGTTTTGGTCCTCATTGATAGTTTGGCATTGATGTGGAAAGCTCCCACGGACAGGAATAGTAATCACCGCAATAAAGTGAATTCTCTGTACCATTTTTCAGACAAGGAATCACACAACTGACCCCTCTTCACTGCAGATAGCAGAAGTCAAATGCACTTGTAGCAAGACTTGTACGTTCTAAGAGATCCCGCTAACAGACCAAAACTAGTAAATTTGCTCTCGTTTTTGAGCCACGCATCTATGTCTTAGACTCGAAAAAATACGCTTGTGGTTTTGATTTTCAATAGGTCTGATTCACTTGAAGCAGGATTATCAGCGGTGTCGAGCGGGCAGTCTATTACCGCAAACACCAACAAATCAAGCATAGACAGACTACTCTGACTTCTTCCGCCATAATCATAAGCCTGAAGGCAAGTAAGACCTTCTTTCTAGAGAGAAACTTTAGGAGACCAAGAGCCTTTCTTGCTTGATCTCCCCTTCCGGATGATGCATTGAGCGATAAGAACCACATGATGGAGCTTTAAACAATGGAACGGAGCAACCAGAAGCTCTGAGAGCACGAGAGGGGTCTCACCATGGGAAGGCCGCGATGCTGCAGCGGCACTCTAAAGCATGAGCCGCCCCTTCCGGAAACTTCTAACACTGGCGTCTCAAGAGAATTGCCAGCAGCTGCTTTGGCATGTTTCGACAGACAAGTTATAAGGCCACGATGGAAATATTAGAGTCAGGTCACGCCTAAGGCCTTGTCCGGTACATTAAGGTCGGGCATGTATATCTTTGCGCGGAAGTCGGGCATGTATATCTTTGCACGGAAATCATCTTGACGAATCCCTTTTCAACACGTCAGCATCACGAGCCTGTACTTATGTGGCCGTCCACACAGTCTGAACCGGGCCTAAGTCGATCGACTTGAGCAAGTCCACCAAGTAGCTAGCTCAATGCATGTGTCCGCGGACCGCGATGCTATGCACTCGCAAGAACTTGAAGGCCCACTATCAGCCCATTTCATGGACTTGAGGCCATCCGATCAAGTCCATCTAAAAATGGAGAAACTCTACCAACTACAGACAGTTTGTGACACTTGCCAACTACTATGTATTCATTAAAACCACATACAATTGATAGATCTCACTCCATTTCCAGAAAAAATGACCACCACTTCTCTCTCATTGATTCTACTTATCGCTCCTCTCTGACCTTGTAGTTTGGACTTGCATGTGTCAACAAGATGTTCACTTGACAAGGTTGCCTGCTCGAGTCTATACACGGCTCTTAGGCTATTGTAGTGTGACCTAAAAGCCTTGCTTTCATCTTTTCTTTGAGATAAAATTTTAAGCTATTTTTTTCCTCTCGATTTTGCCCCCCCCCCCCATTACAAGAAAGCAAAGGCATGATAGGCCTAATCTTTTAACACAGTGTTATTTTCGTGTGTGTGGGTGTGTGTGCGCGCGCGCATAAGAGTGTTCATCCAACCTAGATTCTACAGGATTTTACCCCCTCTTTTGGAGCCAACAAAACCATTAGATTTGTGATTTGAGTAGCAAAGAAAAAGCTAATGTTTGGTATACGTTTTTGGTCTACTAGGGAGCTCCAGGAGATCTAATGCTTGGAGATTGCTTCTGAGTAGACAAAGATTTGTTTATCTTCTCAAGTTCTATCAATACATAGTACTTTGATTCATTGAGCTTTGTCTTTATCTTGTGTATCTCTTCTATCTCATATTCTCTACTTCCTTCTCTCTACAAGTTTTTTTGTCATATTAACTAAAATTATCATAGTTTATGAAATTGAGAAACATGTTATTCACTGCTTCAACTTTTTTCCCAATGTTGACGATCCTTTTAACATTAAATTTTGGGTTTATGTTGATAATGTATGAGTTTACAAAGGTCATGGGTTTAGACCATCCACTATGCAACTCCATAGTGCCTTATCTTTGTATGAAAATGTTGCATTAAAGAAACCTCCAACTATAGAGCTTCATGATGCCTTATCATTGGGAGTCTTACCTTTGCATGAAAATGTTACTTGAAGCTCAATCGTTTAAATAAATACTTTAAATGCCCTCAACTAGGTGACTTCACAATGAATTGCCTTTGAGAGAAAAATGTCAAGATGAAGCCCAATCATCTATATCAGTACTTATCAAATTTTCTTAAAATCACTTACCTTGTAATATTTGATCAATTGTGAGGTAGATATCAATGCTTTTAAGAATTTGGTGCCCCCCTTGTAAAGGCCTCTAATTGTATTGTTTAGGTAGTTTATTCATCATTACATAATGATGCTCCTATTTTGTCTTCTCATATAGTCATTTCATTCATTACTTTTGAATACGTTTGCTTCTTCAACTTCTATTTTCATTTTTTAGATCATAACTCTTTTTCGATGCTAACAAAAAATTGCATTTTAGTGTATTAGTACCTATTGGAATTTTGTTATGCCCTTAGAAATACTACTAGATTTTTTGAGTATTTTGGTTATGAAACCGGCATTTCATATAGATCTTAAATATCAAAATCGATTTTCTTGGGAGCTTGTCTTTATTTTTATAGGTTGAGGAAAAAAATTTCTATGAGCATTACTATTGCTCACATGGTATCTTGTTTTCTTTTAAAAGAGTGAGAGACATTATATCAAAGGTCAAAATGAGGATATTCCTATACTTACTCTGTATATCCCTCTCTATTTGGGTTTTAGTACCATTACATGTAAGAGCATGTTGTTGTAATTGATGTGTGCTTTTGGGTATAACTAGTACAAGTGACAATTCACTATCACTTTTTGTGCACTAAACTCTAGCAAGGGGACACATTGTGCTTACTTTCTACTTATGAGCTAATTAGATGAAATGTTTTCAAAAAAAACTCATGTACGAGCATACATGCACACACACATCTCTCTCTCTCTCTCTCTCTCTCTCTCTCTCTCTCTCTCTCTCTCTCTCTCTCTCTCTCTCTCTCTCTCTCTCTCTCTCTCTCTCTCGTTCATATGAAAGTTCAAAATGAGCCTTTATCATTGTGTTCCACATGAAATTTTTGTTGTTGTTTAGTTCATCTTAGGACACCTATGTGATCTTTTTCACAATTGTCCAAATTTGGGCCAAATTCCCCTCTAATACTTTGTTCCACTCAGAATAGCACATGAGCACACTTTACAACCAAAAGCAAGCCAAGCCTCACCTACGTCTCATGGATGAAATGAATACCATTAAAAGTAGTGGTAGTTCAATGTGCCAAACACCTTGTTGATTATTCCAAGAATTTATGTTTCTCATCTCAGGGAATTCAAACTTATGTTGAACTATTTATCTTCTATCACTCAAATAACCCCTCTTAGTTTTAATGTGTTTTTATGCTAGTGTCATACATATCCAAACATTCAAGTTTGATTTGTGCTTTTCTCATTCTCAACTACCCAAATCTCCTAGGGAAAAATCACTATTTCTGCAACAATAAATTCACCAATAAAATATTGTTATAATCTCAACACATGAGGTTTAAAGGGAGGTTCTATTGGCTTGATCAGCAAACTATAAAGGGAATAGTCTAGTTTTACTAGATAGAAACCTTTGAGAAAAAGCCAAAGTGTCTACTTTCTTAACCTTGACAATGATCAACCTTCCCTTGCTCATGAGCATTTTTGCTCGTAGTGACATTTTTTTGTGTTAAGTCAATGCATTCACTTCTTTAGAGGAGGTATTTGTGGCTTACCTCTTTAGAGGCTTAAGCATTGCTTCTACTTTATTTGGGAGACTCTTTGGAGGAGGTATTTGTGGCTTACTTCTTTGGAGGCTTGAGCATTGCTTCCACTTTATTTGGGAGACTCTTTTAAAGATAAGAAAAAGTGCATAAATATTTGTAAAGCATCTTTAAAAGACTTGACATGCAATGACATGATGTAGACCATCAGTTGATCCTCTTTTGCATTCCTATGTTAGTAATGTGAGAAAACATGGATTTTGGACATGGCTATGGAGGCTTAAACACAAAGAACAACCTCGTGGGGACATAGACTAGAGCAATGACAAGCACACAAGTGAATGAAGTTCCAAGATTAAGTGCTTGGACTCATAACCACAGACTTGTGTGCATAGATATTGACATTGACTCTTGTCTAAAGAACAAAAGTACAATAGCATTGCATTGAAAAGTGAACCAAGTACATGCTTTTATAGCTTTCCAACTTCTCCACTCTCCTCACTATGCTTATGGGATACAAGTCTCCTCATCCTGTAGCATACATCTTTTGACCTATTTTCCAACACCCCCCCTCAAATGATGAATTCCTACACTTGCTGGCTTTTGCCTCCCCCCCCCCCCACATGATGACATGACTTGGGAGACTAGCTCATGGGTAGCCTAGTCAAGTCAAGCTTGAAATTTTACATTTTTGGCAAGGGTTTTTTCAATAAAAATCCACTAAGGGAAAGAAAACATCCACTATGGGAAAGATACAATTAAAATTTCTTAAGAATAATCTGTCAGAGTTTTTGATGGTGGCGAAAGCATCTTCTTCTTCTTCTTCATTCATAAACTGACCTTGGTGGTGATCATCTTGCACGTGTTGTGCTCTCTTCTTGTGGAAACATTCACTGGCTACATGGCCAGTCTTGCCACAATAATGACAAATAATTCGGTCCTTGTTGTTGTTGGTGGTGAATCCTCGACCATGTCCTTTTGCTGCATAAGCACCCTTGGTGTACAAGAGGTTATTCCTTGAGCTCATTTCTTTTACATCCTTGTTTTTAAATTTGCTTTCTCCATCAAGCAGTGAGTGCTCAATGTCTTTGAGTGAGAGATTGGGAACATTATTTAGTGTAGACACAAGATTCTCATATGGTTCATGATTAACACTAGCAAGTAGCACTGCTATTGCCTCATCCTCATCAATGTTCTTTTTAAGAGTTGCAAATTGAGTTTTAAGCCTCTTGAACTTATTGATGTGTATAGTCATAGACGAACTATCTTTAACATCCAACTTATAAAACTACATGAGTGATTTTACCTTTGAGTTATTTGCTTGTGTACTAAATATCCTGTTAAACATGGATCTTGGGCACGGCTATGGAGGTTGAAACATAAAGAACAACCTCATGGAGACATAGACTAGAGCAATGACAAACACACAAGTGAATGAAGTTCCAAGGTTAAGTGCTTGGACTCATAACCACAGTCTTGTGTGTATAAATACTGACATTGACTCTTGACTAAAGAACAAAAGTACAATAGCATTACATTGAAAAGTGAACCAAGTACATGCTTTTATAGCTTTCTAGCTTCTCCACTCTCCTCACTCTGCATAAATCATTTGACCTGTTTTTCAACAAGTAACAATGATGATAACCCTCACACACACACACACACACACACACACACACACACACACACACACACACACATCACATCACATTGTAAGCTCTACCATTGAATAGAGTAAAATCTTTCTCTTCTTTAGATGTGGGGACTATCCATGCCTTTCCACTTCTTCCCTTTGATAACTCAAAATAAATCCATCACAACAAATGAACTTTAGAATGGAACTTTCATCACAAATGTTTCATTAAATTAAAGTGAAGTGAATTGTGCAACATCTCCACCTTCTTCACTAAGAGAAACTAATAGAAGAGCTAAATATTGGATATTGTCTTGCCATATGGATAGAGAGACATGAAATGCATAAGAATTTTATGGAAATAAGACCTACAATCCTTTCAAGATGTGGAAATAAGAAGTACATGAAAAAAGTTTGAGTGAATGAAAAATAAATTAAATACATCCAATGACAAAATAGGCAAACAATAAGACAAAGTAAGCTCTACACATTAAGATCATTGAAGGTGTTAGACCTCGACTATTAATGAAAATAAGATCCTATATCTCTTTTGTTGTCTATTTGGAGTTTTTGTTTGTTAAGATTGTGCTTTTATTAAGCAATCATAGTCATGTATTTATCTCACTAGAAAATCAAGACCATACCCAATATATAAGACCATACCCAATATATATGATTGTGCTTTTATTAAGCAATCATAGTCATGTATTTATCTCACTAGAAAACATTATTCTATATAAGACCATACCCAATATATGATATGAGAGAGAGAGAGAGAGAGAGAGAGAGAGAGAGAGAGAGAGAGAGAGAGAGAGAGAGAGAGAGAGAGAGAGAGAGAGAACATTTTTCAAAGAAATGAGTAGTGAACAATGGCATGACATCATGTCATTATTGTATGCCAAGACTTGAAGGAAAAGACTTTAATTATTAAAGAGTGGTATTTGCCTTGTTGCTCTATTGTAAACTCTAGAGATAGGCCTTATGTGCCTTTTATATAGGATGTGTATTAGTCTTCAACCTTACAAGGCAATAGTTGGTTTCTTATGAGGCACATTAGAGTATGTGTTAAGATTTGTGAATCTTACTTTTGTGGGCCTTTCATGAGCTCCTTTTTAACGTATTACCATATCACTAGCCACTTAATACCATGTGCAGTAACTATTAGTCCTACCTTTAGAGGTCTTATATTAACATGATGGCTAGAATCATTTGAATTTATGATCATATGGTTTATACCAAAACGACTTCAAGTCTTACTATTCAAACAAACAACACTAATCTATGTGTGGACAAAAAATAAAACATTTAAATCTACATAGTTACATAAAGGAAATTAGCGTTCCGTGCGTGCTTTGTGTGCACGAAATGCTAGGCCGCAAAGCGACAAGCGAAGTTGTCGTGTGATGCCCATTTCTCATATTTCTCTCTCCTCTTTTCCCTCTATGTTTCTATTTTTTTATTTACTCTCTCTCTCTCTCTCCACAAATTCCCTACATCTAATTTTTTCTCTCTCTCTCACTCTTTCTTTGCCTTCTATTTTAGTTTATTTTTCTCATCTCCTGGTTCTCTTTGTCTCTCTCCTTTTTTTCTCTCCCTGCTTTTCTTCTCTCTCTTTCTCTCCCCCCTTTTATTCTCCCCTCTCTCCTCTCTCTTCCTTTTCTCTCCCTCTCCTCTTTTTTCCTTTTTCTTTCTTCTTCTTCTTCTCTCTCTCTCTTCATTCTCTTTTTAATTTTTTTTTCTCTCTCTCTCTCTCTTTCTCCACTCTTTTCCTTCTCACTTACTCTCCTCTATTTTTTATTCTCTCTTTTTAAATTTTATTTTTCTCTCTCCATGTTCCCTCTTTCTCTCTCTCTCTTCTTCTTCTTCTTCTTTCACTTTCTTCCCCCCCTCAGTCTATGTTAAAGTATGTAAATTATATCTTTTCCTTATATATAATTCTCTCTCTTCTCCTCTCTCTCTGCCCCTTTTCTTCTCCTCCCCTTTCTCCTAATTTTTCTTTTTTCTTCTCTCTCTCCCTCTCCCTCTCTCCTTCTTCTCTCTCCCTTCCCCCTCTCTTAAACAATATTTAAATTTAAAAAATACATTTCTCTTTTCTAAATTTCCCCATCTCTCTTCCTCTTTCTTCTTCTTCTTCTTCTCTCTCTCCCCCTCTCCTTTCTTTTCCTTCTCTCTTCTCTTTTTTCCTTTTTTTCTTCTCTCTCTTCATTCTCTCTTTAAATTTTTTATTTTTTTAAATTTAACTTTTCTCTCTCTAAAATTCTTTCTATCTATGTTCAAATTCTCTCTCTTCTTCTTTTCTCTCTCTATTTTTCTTCTCTCCTTGCTTTTCTTCTCCTTGTCTCCCCCCCCTTGTCTTCTCCTCCCTCTCCTCTCTTTTCCTTTTTTATTTTCCTCTCTCTCTCTCACTCTCTTAAATTTTATATTTCCTCTCTCTATAATTCATTTTCTCTCTGTTCCCCCTCTCTCATTCTCTCTCTCTCTCTCCCATATTTTCTCTCTCTTTCTAATTATATATTTCCTCTCTGTCTCTCTCTCTAAGTCAAAAACTATATAAAAAAGGTTTAATTTAAAAAAGACAATTCTCTTTTCTTTTTTCCCCTCTTTCCATCTTTGTCTCTTTCTTCTTCTTCTTCTTTTTAATCCTTATTCTTCTTCTTCTATCTTCCTCTCAAAGTGTGTGAAAAACTATGTCAAAAAAACTTTAGATTAAAAAATAATTTTAAAAATATTTAATTTAAAAAAGTTTAAATTAAAAAGTTTAATCTAACTCAGAGAGAGAGAGAGAGAGAGAACCTAGACCTTACACATGGGAGAGAGGGGGGAGGGGGAGAAGAAAAAGGTTTAATTTAAAAAAGACTATTCTCTTTCCTCTTCCCCCCCCTCTGTCTTTTTCTCTTTTTTAAAAATCATTATTCTTCTCTCTCTCTCTCTCTCTCTCTCTCTCTCTCTCTCTCAAAGTGTAAAAAACTATGTTTGAAAAAAATTAAATTAAAAGACTTTTAAAATATTTAATTAAAAGAAAAGTTTAATATAACACACACACACACACACACAGAACCTAGGCCCTACACATGAGAGACCGAGAGGGGGGGAGGGGGGAAGAGTTTAATTAAAAAGGGGAGGGGAAAAAGAAAGAGAGAGATTATAAGTAAGAGAGAGGGGAAAAAACTTTTAAAAATATTTAATTAAAAAGAAATTTTAAATTAAAAAGTTTAATCTAATTGAGTGAGAGTGAGAGAGAGAGAGAGAGAGAGAGAGAGAGAGAGAGAGAGAGAGAGAGAGAAAGAGAGAGGGAAAACTTAGGCTCGACACATGAGAGAGAGAGGGGGGAGAGGGAGAAGAAAAATGTTTAATTTAAAAAAGACTATTCTCTTTACTCTTTTCCCCCTCTTCGTCTTTTTCTCTTTCTTCTTCTTCTTCTTCTTCTTCTCAAAGTGTGTGAAAAACTATGTTTGAAAAACTTTAAATTGAAAAAACTTTTAAAAATATTTGATTAAAAAGTTCAAATTAAAATTTTTAATCTAATTGAGAGAGAGAGAGAGGGAGACCTTTGATTTAAAAAGAAGCTTGATTTGAGAGAGAGAGAGAGAGAGAGAGAGAGAGAGAGAGAGAGAGAGAACTTAGGCCCTACACATGAGAGAGAGAGGGGGGGAATAATTTAATTAAAAAGAGGAGGGTGTTTTAATTTTGAAAAGGGAGGTGAGAGAGGGGGGGGAAGGGGGGAGGGAAGGGGCTTTTAATTAAAAAAAGGGAGGGGGGAGAGAAAAGGAGAGATTACATATGAGAAAGAAGGGAGGGGAGGGGGTTTTGATTGAAAAAGGAAGGTTTGGAAAACGGGGTAGGTTCGGGAAGGCCTTTAGAGGTTCAGGGCTTTTTGAACCTACAATGAAAATAATATAGTAGTAATATTATAGGTGTTAACAGCATATATGTGTACACAAAAAATAAAACATCTACATCTATATAGCTATATAAAGCAAAGGTTTCAATGTTATATAGGTGTTAACAACATATAGTCTTGGAGAAAAATAACAATGCAAGTTGTGCATGTGAGCATTGCCCTTTGGGATGTTTGGCAAGATGCTACAAGAGGTAGAGTGTGAGGAGTACAACTCTTTATCATATAACTAGAGCATTGTTTAAGCTCCTTTTTAAGTGCTTCATAGACAAGACTATTTCATCAATAATTTAAGCCAATGCTTGACTACTGTTTTGTTTAATGCTTCTAGTTTATGTGAACATCCACATGCACAAATGATGCAAGCAAGGCAACATTTCACATGATACTTACTATTTGACTAAGACTTTAGATTCAAACCTTTTAGAGAGCCTGCTAACTTGCTCAAAAAGTGGTTGTACTTTTTCTCCTCATTGATTCAAACAACCTCTTTCATGGATCTCTACCCACTTGTGTAGTTGTTCTAATGATTAATTTGCTTCAAATTATGTTAGTGTGGCTCTCATTTCTATAGTCTCAAGCATACAACATTCAACTTATCTTTTGTGCATGTTACCCCTAATACAACAACTAGGCGCTCCGCGCCTAGACTTGACCCGGTGCTTCGCGCCGAGGCAGGCGCGATTTTTGCCGGGGTGTGGTACCCGCCCTTGCATTCTCTTTTTTTTTTGTGGGGGAGGTGGGGGCTACCACGTGGCACCCGCCCCCCACCTCTCCTTAACTAATAGTATAGATGTCATTTTACATCAACTATACTGCTCATTGTTAGTAGAGAGGAGGAGAGAGAATGCTTGATGTTGGAGAAGAGGGGGAAGACTAAGCATGCTTTACAAATGTGGATGTGGCCGCTACTTTATGTTTTATCCTAGGAGGGAAGTATAGTATTTTGCATGTGCTACATTCACCCATTTTTATGGTTTACCTTATGATTATCCAATGGTGAAGCTCTACTTTGGCACATGAAACCATAAAGGGCATGATTACACTATTGTATTATGTGTGTGCATTATGTAAATTTGAGATACTATGATGAGTTTCGATAGTGAATGTGTTCATTGTTGCATATTTTGATCATTTTCATGACCTTATAGAAGTAGGGAAGAGGCCACTGGGGTGTCTTTGTGTGGGTGGCTAGGTATATATTAATAGTATTTTGTGAAGGCTAAAGTCCAAGAAGATCAAAGCAAAGTGAAAGCTAAAGTGCTGGATTTATTTGATGGTGGATTATATTTTGGAGAATTTTGTACTCCATGGATATCAAATTATCATGTTTGTATTATTTTTGAGAGCCGGGCTCACTCTCATACACATTGTATTTATCTCCCATTTTGTATTTGTTGCACCCATAACTGTCGTATGGGTTCCACACATGTATTTGTCATTGCATTATGTAGGCATGGTAATTAGGCTAAGTATGAACCATGATTTGAGGAATGATCAACCTAGAGCCCTGTTGAGAGTGAGGGAGAGAGAGAATGAGAGGTGTGTTAAGCGAGGGACCGAGTGAAGTGAAGCTCTACATCTTCTTCTTCTTCCCATTCATGGTAAGAGAGTCGAGTTTGGAGTTGTATATGAGGTTGTGATATTGCAAGAGAGTGAGGGATCCAGTGAGGTGAAGCTCCTCTCCATTTTATTTCTCTTATTCTTTTCCTTCATCTTCTTCTCTCATTGTTGGTATACTTGGTGGTGGATGTGAAGGAGTGACAGTATTGGATTGTGTTTCTTGGGTCATGGAATATCTTTGAGCCTTCAAGCTTTTGAATTACAATGTGGGAAGATATGTTGGTGAGTTTACTACATCTCAAAGCTAGTCTTATATTCTCACTTTCTTGGTTTGGAGAGAAGGATTTATGGTTACTAAGACTGGAGTGTTGAGAGACAAGGTGAGAGATTGTTTTGCTGAAGTGACTCATAGCTTCTAAAATAATGTAAGTCCATCCAATGTCGTAACTGTTGTGTGTTTAGCCCAACATTTTGATTCCATTGTTGGGACTAAGGACAGTGCAAGCACCAAGGTTCTCATACTCCTATCGTGTGGCAGAATAGGAGGCTTGTCTACTTGAGTGGATGGGATTGATAAGGTATTGATTGTCCACACTTGCAACTTGCATACTTTAAAAACACATGTAGCTAGTTTAGGAAAGCAAAATTGGGAGAAATTAGTTCATTGGATTGAGATTGCAAAGATTGAATTTGTCTAACTAGACAAAAACACAAAACTCAAACTCAAAAACATAATAAAACTTAAAAAAAAAACATAAAAATGCAAACTCAAAACTCAAAACTCAAACTTTTTTTCTTAAGCAAACCATGTGACATGATTGTGGATGGAAGGAATACCATGATTGTCATGTTTTTTGGGTTTGTGTGCATTGAAGTAAAAACATCACAAAAATGCAAAACACAAAATTCAAAACTCAACTCTTTTTACTTGAACAATCCATATATTGTAGTTGCAACTGTCTATTATGGAGGATTGATAGTGTGAGCATTGAAGATAGAAGAGTGAGTAAAACTCAAAAAACTCAAAATTCAAAACAAAAAAGACAATATAAAAACTTAAAACTCAAACTTGTCTTATGTGAATAATTTGTATCACACCATTATGGATGTACTTTTGCCATAATTATTAGGTTGTATTTGCATTGAAGAAAGGGAAGCGATCAAAACTTATAAAACTCAAAACTCACAATGGAAGAATCAAATAATATGCAAGGCATCTAGTAGCACCCTAACTAGGTCTATTGTGCCTAATATCCAAAAGGTCAAAGCCACCACGATTGATTTAGAAGATGAAGAGCTAATGCAAGGTTCCAATTACAACATCCTAACTTAAGATGTATGGATTGAGATTGGTCAATCTAAACTAGTTTCAACAAATGTAATCATCAAACCTTATGGAGGATCACTTTATCCCCTCCTAGGATGATGCAAGATTCTTCTAACTATAGAGACTAAGAGCCGACCCGTTATTTTCTATGTGCGTCTATACCAAGAAGATATGGGCAAGGAAGTCCTGCTTGGAAGACCTTTCAAGTGTGCTACCAAATGCGATGTGGATTATGATACACGCATAATAGAGTTGAGCTTACCAGATGTCCAGATTACGACTACACTCAGTAAAGGTTATCTTATCTATTCTCTTGAGAAGAGTAAGAATAATATCTTATAATTAGACCAAAGCCATAGAGAGGATGGATAGAGAGTTCTAAAGGAAGTGCGCAAGGCACACTCCAAGTAGAAAGAGCTCGTGAGTAAGACTCCTCTTGGAGCTCAAGGAAAGTCCAAAGCTATTAGAAATACTACAATACCTTCTCAAGATGTTAGAAAGATCATCTCATCTAGAAGAAAGAGGAGATCTAGGGCATATCCTCGCATGTGTTAGTGGAGAGTTAGCACAATATTGTGATGGGTTCCTAAAGCGTTGCTACATATTCAAGGGTTTTATGCAAGAAATTGTTGGATTTGGTTGTTGAAACCACCCACAAAGCCACCTCCATTGACCATAGCCCAAGTGCCATCAAAATCAAAATAAAAGAGAAAGAGACCAAAATGTAGATCTAAGTCCAGGACCAAGATGCTTGAGGAGCCAAAAATAGACAAGTGAATGATCGACAAAAAGCTCACTCTTGTAACACTAGCATCCACAATTTTCGAATATAAAACACTTGAGATAGTTTCTAATTCACATGAGGAATTAGTAGTATCTGAGAAGTCATCAAAACAATAGCAAGAAAGAAACTAGCCACTTCCTAGTGATGTTTCTCATGCTAAACAACTAATCCAAAGAAGGAGAAGATAGAGCCCTTAAGTGTTGGCAAGAAATAATCCTTAGTTGTTGTTGGTCCTTCAAAATAGCTAGAGCCTCCCAATAATTAAAAAACCTTTCTCACCCAAGCTCTAGTAGCCTAGAGCAGTTGCTCGATCCCAAAAAATGAATCCACATGGGACAACCAAGAAAATGTCAAAGGATTGACAACCTCCCTTTGAGAGCATTGTCAAAAACAAATATGGAGATTCCAAGACCAAGAATACTTCCCACCATCAGTCCAGGGATCCTAATGGACAATCATCTTTGACTAATAAGATTGACCAATCCACTGCATTAGAAGTTAATGCTTCTAATTCCAAGGTGGAACCCACACAATCATAGCCTTCGTCTGTGCACAATGAATCAAATGATTCCCAAGTCTTGTTCTTCTCGACCAAGGGCTATAGTGCATTTAAAGGTAGTTAAGAGATTTCTCATGGAGGCTTTTAAAAATATGGGGCAATAAAAAAATCCAAGGTTATGAGTTCCAAGAACTAGATGAAACACTATTGACTTTGCCCACTGGTACACATGTTCATGCCGACATTGGAATTCAAACTATTGAGGATGAGAAGCTCTTAGAAAGGCCTCTAAAATGGTCAGAGCAATCATAAATTTGTTGGTATTATTCAATAATTGTGAGAGAAGTCATGAAGAAAATGACCAAGGCAAAGTCAGAGAAGCATTGCTTGATTCTTGTATTCCACCTTGGGCAATGTCAAGCAAGTAGGGGGAAAGTTGCAACATTGGCCCGAAAAGCAGAAGGTCAAAGTGAGTTTGAAAGGAAATGGTATTCTAGTTGAGATTTAGATGTAAGGTATGGCAGTTGTCTAATGACTATTCATGGGCAAAGAAAGGTACTCTGGACTTCTCTACATGATCCAACATATATAGCCCTTGCATCTTTGAGAGTTCTCATGATTATATATGGTGTCAACATTTTTAACCTTGCTGAAAAAGATTCCTTACGTGACAAACTCCTTTCAGAGGATGAAAGTAGCCCTCCCACAAAAACAGAAATAGACACAATCGATGACAAAGCATACAAAATCTATGTGTATGGCTTTGCATTAATCTCAAAACTGAAAAGAAACCATAAATCTCTTTCTCTATTAATAATGAATAAATTTGTCATCTTCATCATCTTCATCCATAGGTTCAACCATTATGCACAAAAGAAAGAGCAAAGGGAAAAGAAGAATTTCAGCACAAGAGACAGAGGAGAGAGGAAAGAGAAAGATTGGCACCATCAAAGGAGAATGTGGGAATCTTGGAAGAAAGGGAAGAAAGAGGCACATAATTAGCCGCTCCACCCCACCTTTTTCCCAAAAGACACACAATCCTTTGTATTTTTTATTATTTCTTTAAAATTTTGATCCATTTGTATTCGTAAGGCTTTAGCCTTCACATTTCAATTCTTTCTAACCTTTTAGAGATGCATGCACATACACTTTTGTGTAAACCATTTATCAATCATGGATGTGGATGTGGCCCCCTCTCTCATGTGTAAGGGTGTATTTTAGTGATTTTGCAATAAAATAAATATTATTCCCTTTATAAAAACTAGAAATATGATGTAAGCAACATGAATATTTTTATCCACTATTTTTGTGCTTGTTTAGGTGGCATCATTTTTTCCCACACGAAATGTGAAGCGTCCTCACGAGCCTTGTCAAAGAAAACATGGAGCCCCAAGAGAAACACCAATAAATCGGGGGAATCTATTGCAAGAAAGTCTATATCATATCATCAACAAGCATGTTCTTGATATTGTATATGACCACAACAAGAAAAAGAACACTAGGAATAAGAAATCTTCACACAGGTTCATAGAAATAGTTCTCCCACAGCTTTAACTTGAACAAAATTGATTATGCTCTTCATATTCTTCATAGAATTCATTAAGAGACCACAAAGACACAAGAGAATACACCACTTGGAATGGAAATCATCACATTGTATTCTTCTTCAAAGGTTCCATATGTTGGGGGTAAAGGTGTCTCTGTCTAGCCGGCCATGTATTATTACACTGACAGTACCCACGCTTGCACACTGTAGAGCAGTGAGCACCTATCACTGTTACTTCATTCTTTATTATTTTAGTGACATTTTGAATAAAAGGGAAGGCCGGTCACACATTGTGACTATAGGAGTTCCCACATTGTGTGTCTCTCTCTCTTGTTATTGCTCCTTCCACCATAGCTCTTACTCTCGCTTGTGCTTCAACTTCAGGGCTCACCTCCCTTCACCATAGCTTTCTCTCACAATCTCTCACTCATAAATACATTGTTTTGCATAGATTCGACTATCACACACACACACACACACACACACACACACACACACACACACACACACACACACACACACACACACACTCACTCACTCACTCACTCACTCACTCACTCACTCACTCACTCTCTCTCATACATGCTCTCTCTCAATAATACAATGGAATAATCAAGAATAATAATTCATAACCCCTCTTTGGTCGTGGGTGGATACCCCTCCCAAGAGGTATGTTTGGTATGAAAGGTCCCCAGGACCACTACAGTGTCCCTTCGTAGCTTAACATTGTCATTGTTACTTCAGTCTTTACTTGAGTCTTCAGCAGCTACTTCTTCAACTTCTTTGAGCTATTTTGAACTTGTATTCATCTCTTTCCAAGGTTGGAAAAATTCCCCAAGCTACACATTCATCTCACATAACACTTATAAAGGCATACATAACAAAACAAAATAGAGACAAAGGCTTTACATAAGCTCAACACTTAATCAGGGAGCATCCTCACGAACCTTATCAAAGAAGAACCACTGTCTAACACAAAACACTTCCAAAATTGTTAGTGAAACTACTTCGATTACAAGGCCTAGCCATGGTAGGGTATGGGGATTCCAAATGCATGACCACCATAGTAAGGGAACTCCTGCCTCAAATATACTCCTACATTGAAAAACTTGCATACTCTTCAATGGATAGGGTTCAATCTTCCACAAGGACTCACAAGCACAACTCCTCCATCCAAATGGAGGAAGAAATAAGAGTCCATCATGTAAAAAGCACTTTGTTAAGATGAGAATGTTGTGAAAATTTGGTAGGGGAAAGTAGAAAGTATGGAAACATTCCCTCTTAATGGTATGCTTTTAATGTTATGTTTCCAAGAAAAACATTTATGTTTTAGCTATTATGTTTTAAATTTGTTTGTTTTCTTAAACCTACATATAGTGGTGTGAGATAAGGTAAGGGAAAGGTGGAAATGAAGGAGGGCAATGAGATTAGAAGACAAAGGGGTAATTGAAGGGGGGTGAGGGTGCAACATGAGAGGGTTTCCAATGGAGGAGGTGAGTGAAGCCGAATAAAGAGGGTTGTGAAGAGGGAACATATGAGGAGAAGGAATGATCGATGTAGGAACAAGACTTTGCTTAAATACTTTATTTTCCTTTTAAGGTTTTTTATTGTGTTTTAAATGTTTTTAAAAATGGGATTGACTAGGGTGCACCTATTGTGGGTATTTCTAATAATTAATAGGGGTAGATGATAATCTAGATCAGGTTTTGATGAGGTCATTAGAGGTGGTAGAGTATGGGATAGTGGAGAAGTAGGTGGCTTGAGAGGGCCAACTTGGCCTTTGGTAGGAGGAAGCGGTTATGTGATGGGAAAATGCAGCCAAAAGTCAATTTGCATAGAACAAGCCTTGCATAAAAGAATAAAGGGAGATACAAATAATAGAGGGGGGTTGAGGCTTTCTTAGCTTTGGACAATTTTTGCAAGGTTTGTTTTTGCTTCTCACTTTCAAAATCCCTGTGCAGAGGATAGGTTGCCATAGGATATGAGGACCTGAGTACACCTGATGTCAGCATCAACCGATACTGCTCTTACATCATCGCTTCTCCTTCTTCTTTCGTAGCACAGAGCTGGTCTCCTCCTCCATGGCGAAGGGAAAGGGGGTGGAAGTAGATAAACATATATAATTAGGAGCAAAACCCTGTACTGCTGCCACATATTCTCTTTCTCTTGTCTTGTCTTCTTCTTCTTCCTTTTCACAAGAAGCCTATAGCCTCCTCTTGCTTCTTCTTCTTTGTCTTCACAAAAAGACTTGTATCGTTTTCTTCTTCTCCTTCTTCACAAAAAATATGTCCTCTTCTTCTTCCTGATACTACCTTCAAAGACCACATTTGATCCTTTGCTGAGAGACATGCAAACAAGGGATGTGAAAGGGATTCCATTATTGATGGAGGCGAGATTCTGAAGGATGTTGTCTTTGAGGGTTCGTAGCATAGAGGATTTGCTATGCCCTAATTGTGTGGTCCAAACGGTGCTTTGGCTTCTTCTTTTTCTCTATGTTCACTTGCTTGCTTGCTTTTCATCCTCTCTTTTAGCATCCTATTGCCCCTGCCTCTCTCTATTTTGCACCATCTTATGTTTCAATTGTGCTTTGGACATTCTTTCGCTCCTACTGATGTCAAGTTCCTTCCACATGAGTGAATAGAGGATTGTGAGATTGGTCACCATCATCTTACTTGGCATGTTTGAAACCGCATGGATAGAGGTGCTCCAATATACAATGGATTATGATATCCTCCAAGCCAATCTAAGCAACGACCTGGAGCATTTTCTTCTTCTTATACTTCTTTAATTTCTACTTTTTCTCTCTACCTCTTTCGCATAGGAGCCAAGTTTAGAGTGAGGAGGGGAAGACAATGATTATGATGACAAACATATCAATTGCCATCTTTCTTTGTCTCTCTGTCTTTGTCTTGTGCTCTTTGTCCCTTTGACATGGCAATAGGGTACTCTCCATATCCTCTCTCTTTCTTCTTCATTTGGCTCACCTTATAGATGTTATAGTGAATGGCTATGATCTTGAATGCAACATTAAAAAGAATCTAATCGTTGTGGCTATTTGATTGTTGAAGGTAAGGAAAGGGCATTTGATTTTCTTATTCTTCTTCTCTTCTTTTGCTTCCACTTATCTTATCCTCAATTTGACTCATCAATTCATCCCTAATTTGTAGTGACTCATTCATTGCTATTGATGATGATCGTCTTCTTCTTCTTTTTGATTCCTTATTCTGATTCTGGATTTATGAGAGGGTTGATTATGGGAGATGTTGGGAAATGGAGAGAATGAGCTGCTAGAGGATAGGTGAGAAGGGTGACTACTGGGTAGAGCCATTTGCCTATGTGGTGGAAAGGGGTAGAGAGGAGGAGGAGGAGGCTAGAACCGTAGTTGAAGGAGATCACTATCACTTTCTCTCTTTTTGTTTTCTCTCCAACCAAAATAGTCATCTTTTGCTTCTTCTTTGATGTCAAAACACCAATAGCTATAATTGTAAGGGAAATCTTGTTGTTGCTGTAGATTCACTTTTTGTCCCTATTTCCTTGCTATGCTTTGCCAATTTACCTCTTTTAAAGAAGTAAATATGATGTTTTCTTGTAGCAAAATCCTAGTGGTCTTCTTCAAAATAACCCACATGGATGCTTGCAGCATTACTTATGCCAACTATTTTTTGTTCTTCTTCTCTACATTATTGGTGTGCACCGTTGCAGAAGGACTTTTCATCACCATATAATTACCCTAATGTTATAGTTGTTGAGATTAGCTTCTTCCTCGACTGTGCATCAAAATGAAAGCATCCCTCCCATGAACAGCAACAGACACAAAACCGAGGACAAAGCATACAAAATCTATGTGTATGTCTTTGCCATTAATCTCAAAACTGAAAAGAAACCATAAATCTCTTTCTCTCTTAATAATGAATAAATTCGTCACCTTCATCATCTTCATCCATAGCTTCAACCATTATGCACAAAAGAAAGAGCAAAGGGAAAAGAGGAATTTTTGCACAAAAGACAAAGGAGAGAGGAAAGAGAAAGATTGGAACCATCAAGGGAGAATGCGGGAATCTTGGAAGAAAGGGAAGAAAGAGACACATAATCAACCATGCACTCCACCCCACATTTTTTCCAAAAGGCACACAAGCCTTCATATTTTTAATTATTTCTTTGAATTTTTGATACATTTGTATTCATAAGGCTTTAGCCTTCACATTTCAATTCTTTCTAACCTTTTAGAAATACAAGCATGTACACTTTTGTGTATACCATTTATTAATCATGGATGTGGAGGTGCCCCCCTTTCTTATGTAAGGGTGTATTTTAGTGATTTTGCAACAAAATGAATATTATTCCCTTTATAAAAACTAGAAATATGATGTATGCATAAACAATTTAATTCATTAGTTTTGTGCTTGTTTAGCTTGTGGACTAGCTACCAAACCAAATGACTTACATGCTTTTACTAAATTGGAGTACAACCCAAATTTCTACAATTGGTGGATTCCTAAAACTCCAAAATCCTAACCCTTGTATATTGTTAATCTTATTTGCTTTGTACATAGTTATTTTTTTAGATCAATTTGTTGAACTAACAAGAACCAAAGACTCTCTAACTTTTGGAACAATGCTACATCTTATATGAGGGCAACAAGGTACGGGATCTAACTTTGTTTTAGGTAAAGTGGCACAAAGAAGCAAAGTTGTCATTAATTCTTTCTATCTTTTGCTTTTGAATCCACTACATGGTATTCTTAAGGTTTTACCAAGTGAATGCAAGCAAATAATAGGTGACATTTCAACTATCACTTCAACAACACCATGGCAATGGGCTTTCCATGTCCCGACTCACTATTTAATCTTCATTATGCACACTCCTATGCATAGCTCCATTCATGTGAGCCATGCTTACTTTAGTATGAGGAGTTGTAGCTTGCTTTATCCACCAATACATAATTCTTCATAAAAATTTCATTCTCCTTCAACCATCACTTCAAAAATGACACAAAAATGGGCTCTCCATGTCCCAACTCACTACTTAATCTACTCCTATGCATAGCTCAATTCTTGTGAGCCATCTTTACTATCTTGTTATTAGCCTTTAGATCTCATACTTCCATTTCGATTTTGTAAGGCTCCTAGCTAGGTTGTCTAACATTGTATTATTCATTAAGAAAGAGAGTAGAAGAAAAAAACATACAAAAGGCAAAGAAAAACAAAAAAGAAGAAAAAAAGAAAAAGAAAAAGAGAGAAAAATCTCCACAATTAGTTAGGTGTACTCACATTCCACCACATCTAGGGGTTCTTAAGCTAGGTGTATCCAATGGCTTTGGTCAATTGGCTCCGTCTCTAACTCCCTAGCCTTTCCCTCTTTACATAGTCTTAGTACACATCAAGGGTGAGACACCTCGGCTTACTCAAACTACATGTCACCTTGAGTTTAGCACTGTACACTAAGTGTTCACGAGCTGGGTCCTCAAGAGTGTGGGACAACACTTCAAGTTTGCATGACTTTTCTCCTAGTTTCATTTGCACATGTACACATCATTGTGTAAGTAAGTTCAACACACCCCTTAAGAAAAGCACAAGTTGGCTTGCACAATTTTTGTGTAAAAGACCATTTGAAGTACTAAAGACCCCTCAACATCGGTGGCCTCTACATCCTTCTCAGTCCATGATTCATTTCTCTTCTTTGCTAGTGCCCTCAGTGATCCAACATACAACTACCTTCTTTCATTTGCTAGCACATCTTTTTGAACATCATATTTATGAGCAAGAGCATCATCTTGTTCAGTATTAGTTTTTCATCAGTAGGTATGTTATTATTATAATCTATGTTTCTCCATCAATAGCATGTATTTCACTCCATTAGGGCTACTATTTCATTAACTCTTTCCAACATTCTACATCTGCATGTGATGTGGGCGCCATGGGACTAGCACCACCTTGGAGGGAGATGTTGTTAACACTATTTTGTGAAGGCTAAAATCAAAGAAGATCAAAGGCAAAGTGAAAGCTAAAGTCTCATATTTATTTAATTTAATGGTGGATTTGATTTTAGAGCACTTTGGTGTACTATTTAGGATACTTGTATTATTTTGTACTTCATGTACATCAAATTATCATGGTTGCATTATTTTGTGAGAGCTGAGCTCAGTCTTGTGTACATTCTATTTATCTCCCATATTATGTTTGTTGCACTCATAATTGTTGTGTTTATTGCACACATGTATTTGTCATTGTATTAGTGTAGGCATGGTCCAAATAGGCCAAGGATGAAGCATGCTTGGTCTCCACAAAGGGTTTAGGATGCCTAAAAGAGAGCACAAACCCTAAAACTCAAACAAGATGCCATCCTAGAGAAGTGACATAACCCTAACGCTAATCTTGGTCTCAGTTGTATTTACCCTTTTGGCACATCCTTGCTACGAAAGCTCTATTAGTACAACCATTCAATCCTTTTATTCTATCATTTTGCCTCCATTGTAGAGAGTAAGGGGGAGAGAGAGTTAGAGGTGTGTTGAGCTAGGACTGAGGGAAAGTGAAGCTCTACATAGTCTTCGTGCTTTTCGTTTTCTTTTTGCCATTCATGGTAAGAGGGTTGAGTTTGGAGTTGTATATGAGGTTGTGAGATTGTAAAAGAGTGAGGGATCTATCTTCTTCTCTCCTTCTTCTCCATATTATTCATTCATTGTTGGTGTGCTTGGTGATGGATACAAAGGAGTGGTGGTATCAAATTGTGTTTCTTAGGTTGTGGAACCATATTCGAGCCTTCAAGATTTTTGACTACAATGTGGGAAGGTAAGTTGGTGAGTTTACTACACCTCAAAGCTAGTGTTATATTATTTCTTTCTTGTTTTGGAGAGAGGGATGCATGATTAGTTAGAGTAAAGTGTTGAGAGACAAGATGAGAGATTGTCCATCGAAGTGAGCTATAGCTTCTAAAACAATGAAAGTCTGTCTAATGTCTTGATTGTTGTGCATTTAACCCAACAATATGTGCATGTGTGTAAGTAAATTCACTTTTCCTTACACACATAATTAGAATTATGAGATCAAGAGGAGGTGATACAGTTAATAATTAGCCACCAACTTTGATTCCTAGTATAACCTTGCAACAAGTGACATATCAAACCAGTAGTAGCTATATTAAAAAATTAGAATTTTTTACTTCGAAATGTATACCTTAAGTGCCATTGCTAGCCTTAATTGATTGCTTTGTGTGTGCGTGCGTGTATACATGATATGAGAGAGAGAGAGAGAGAGAGAGAGAGAGAGAGAGAGAGAGAGAGAGAGAGAGAGAGAGAGAGAGAGAGAGAGAGAGAGAGAGAGAGAGAGAGAGAGAGAGAGAGAGAGAGAGAGAGAGAGAGAGAGAGAGAGAGAGAGAGAGCGAGTGTGTGTGTGTGTGTGTGTGTGAGTGTGTGTGTGTGTGTGAGAGTGAGTGAGAGAGACAATGAGGAGAATCAAAGAGCCTTTTGGAACAATTGACTCCCACAACCTAGCAAAATAGAGGGGGGGAGGAACATTCAAATATTAAAAGCAAAACAAATTTGTAATTATAGCTTATATAAGCCCCTAATAAAAGCTAAATTCAAAGAAGCTTGTATGAGAAACAAGTCTTGCCATACTCCTTAAGGACATCCCATCTTCTTATACTCGTAAAATTCTTGTATCTGCAATTGAAATCACTTTAGCTTGAGTTCAATGTTTGAGTACTATAGATGCCCACAGCTTGCCCTCTCTAAGAATGTAACTACTTGATAGTCTTATTGCATGTAAAATATGGGAAAAATCAATCCACACAACCACTAATCATCATTATATAGCATCATAACTCAAGGACCTCATGTGTACCCTTCCACCCCATTAGAAGATGCAACATGATTTCTATATTCACATTGATGCTTTATTGGCCACATGGATGGTCAAAAGGCATTCTAATAGTGTATGCACACATATACTTGTGCACACACATGCACATACACACATTGATACACATGCACACATGCAAATATTTACAAAGTCCATTATCCTTGAGTCACAAATAATACATTATTGACAATATCAAAGCAAATATTCAATAGAAGGAATGCATTATTCTTGATCAAAAAAGGCTTATCTTTATGTTTGCAATTAAGGAACTTGAGAAAATGGACAAGAATAAGAGCTTATTCCAACAATGTGATGTTTGATTCATGGAATCAAATTGCTAGGGAGAGAGAGGATTCTACAAATTATTTTTAGCCCAAAATAATGAGAGATCTACCTCTATGGCATGCATGCGCAACAACATGTGCATACACACTCAAACAATGAGAGAGAGAGAGAGAGAGAGAGAGAGAGAGAGAGAGAGAGAGAGAGAGAGAGAGAGAGAGAGAGAGAGAGAGAGAGAGAGAGAGAGAGAGAGAGAGAGAGAGAGAGAGAGAGAGAGAGAGAGAGAGAGAGAGAGAGAGAGAGAGAGAGAGAGAGAGAGAAAGTTATATTAATGTCTTCTAAAGACCAAAACTGGCCTATGAGACAAACTATGATACAACTGATGAGGTCCAGCTATCCAAAATAAAAGTGCTGAATGAAAAGCTAAAAACTGGAAACTGAAAATACGGTGCTGTGAGTGTGATAAGTGTCATGTATGTGTATGTGCGTATGTAGCTCTGGTACTCCAGATAATGGCTACAAAAGGGGAACAAATGTCGGCTGTGATAGGGGAACAACTGTCGGCTGTGATAAAGTGGTGCGATGTGTATATGTAACAGATGCAGGGAGATATACTATCCTGGGATGTAGTAGCAGTCGTCAAAGTCGCTAATAGCAAGTGATCCCTCCTGGATGTAGGATGTGGTACATCGGCGGTAGAGAAAGAGCAAACTGGAGATCTGAGATCCAATGTGTAGAGAGAGAGAGAGAGAGAGAGAGAGAGAGAGAGAGAGAGAGAGAGAGAGAGAGAGAGAGAGAGAGAGAGAGAGAGAGAGAGAGAGAGAGAGAGAGAGAGAGAGAGAGAGAGAGAGAGAGAGAGAGTGTGTGTGTGTGTGTGTGTGTGTGTGTGTGTGTATGTGTGTGATATTGACATCTATTAGAGGCCAAAATGATCTATATGACACAAGCATAATAAATATGATTGATCCATGATATATCTCATCATGGATGAAACAAACACAATCATATAATTAATGCACTACTCAAGGTGATGATGCCATTAGAGTGTACAAGGGTACTTGGCTCTTCGTTAAATATAATGTCCATTACAAGATTATGCTAAAGGTATTTCAACTCCTTTATAATAGAGTTTGATGAATTGAGTCCCTTGAAGAAAATTTATGGCTTTGGGAGGGCTCTTGCAAGATATGATAGCTTGGATCCTATAAAAAATATTGTGATTGCCACCTAACTCAGGGATGAGGACTTGCTCTACATAGCTTGATGCTTCTATCTAGGGTCACCCTAGGGAGCCCCATATTGGGTGGAGTTGATGTTGTGTTAGGTGTTGAACAAACTAGTTACCAAAACGTCATGGGATAAAGATGTGCTTGGATTGTAAATATATGTACATGTGAATCCACCATGCATGCATGGACCATGCATGTTGATGTAGAGTGTAACTATTTGATATCTGAGTTATTCATGTAATGCACTAGATGTACCCGAACCTATTCATCATTCAATATACATTATTCTATATTTTTTGTCTCTAAGAAATTGCCTCTCCACATTATTTCTTGTTTACTTTCTATTTGTATACTAGATCATGCATAGTATGTTTAATTACATCACACCTTGTGTTAGCTATAGATGCTAGATTCTATGGCATTCCAATAAGATGTTTCTACTTGATTACACTTGGTGACCATGATGATGCTTCCCTCGCTAATGGGTATGCATGCACACAACTTGTAAGGTGCACCTCTATCATTGCTTACCCTAGTTTGTGAGTGGTGTCGTAGGTATGAGCGGCATCATTTGGCATCATAGGAGTTTGTGACATCTTTAGGTTCATTGAGCATAGGAGGTCATGTTCCTGGTCCTGATGAATCTTCTCAGTGAACTTCAACCTCTCACTCAACTCAGTTGCATTTGTAACATCTTGATTAGGATGTGGGTCTAGAGTAGTTGATTACACCAACTACACTGTTGATTCTACCTTGCAAACTCTTCCAATCCTAGGATCATGTGGTGGTTCCACCTATCCCCCCTTTTAAGACCCTGACTCTCCCAAGAGAGAGGATTTCATTGGGATATTCATATTTAATATGGTAGGCACTAACGGATTTTTTGACAGGATTATTTAAGTTTCAATCTATACTTTATAGCTCTTAGGTTTGATGTTCCCCACAACTTTAGGGAGCCTCAAGGAGGTTCGGAGGTCCTCAAGGATCCAATCAAAATAATAAAGTATAGATTTGAAATACTACGATGAGTTTTGATATGGAAGATGTTCCTTGTTGCATATTTTGATCATTTTTCTGACCTTACAAAAGTAATAAAGATGCCACTAGGGTGTGCATGTGTGTGTGTGTGTGTGTGTGTGTGTGTGTGTGTGTGTGTGTGTGTGTGTGTGTGTGTGTGTGTGTGTGTGTGTGTGTGTGTGTGTGTGTGTGTGTGTGTGTGTGTGTGTGTGTGTGTGTGTGTGTGTGTGTGTGTGTGTGTGTGTGTGTGTGTGTGTGTGTGTGTGTGTGTGTGTGTGTGTGTGTGTGTGTGTGTGTGTGTGTGTGTGTGTGTGTGTGTGTGTGTGTGTGTGTGTGTGTGTGTGTGAACTCACTTTTCCTTCCACAGTCAACATTAATGAGATCAACAGGGGGTGATATACTTAACAATTAGCCACCAACTTTCATTCCTAGTAGAGCCATCCAATAAGCAATGCATTGAATGAGTAGTGAAAATATTAAACATTAGAAATTACGACTAAGAATCATAGTCAACATTGCACATGTTAGTTAAATGTTTGGCCTAATAGATTTCATTTCCTAACTCTTTCTACTTGGCATGCCCTACTAATAGATTTCGTTTCCTAAATCATTCTTCCTTTGGTGGCACATGAAAGATCGTATGGGAGGCTTTTAGTCGTGATGCTAGTAAGGTGCATGGTCTGCCCCTATATGGGCTAAATTTGGCATTTTTGGGATCAATTGAGATTGCTTGACTTGCATCCAAGTGCCATGCATTAGAATGTTGTAATCCATCCCTCATAAATGAGAGCATCTAGGGTATGCTCCCATGTTACTATTGTGTTGATAGGAAAGTGGCACTAGATCCTTGTCTTTGGGGTTAGATTTTATAGTGCTCACTTCCTCAATGAGAAAAGTATTAGCCTCATCTAGTTTAGCATCAATATCAAGGCTTAAAAAAATTTATTTGGTGATGGAGGCTTTATCCTTGGGTTTTTCATTGACAAGTTTATCTTTTGAGTCTCCTTTGGATGATTCACTATCAACATGTTAATCCTTGGCTAGAGCATCATCTTTGTTTAGGAGGGCATAGTTATACCTCAAGTTTATGTCAAGCACCTTCATCCACTTCCATTTGCAAGCTTTTAAGAGTTCTTCTAGGGGCTTCAAAGTTGTGGTAGGGTTGCTTTTGAGGGCTCCACTAAGAAACTCAAGGACTTTCATAAACCCTAGCTTACATGTTAGAAATTTGTATTAAGAGTTTGTCCACTGTTTGCATTGCCTACTATTGTACACAATGATACTATGGGTAGAGCTTTATTTAAGGCTATATCCACAGTCATGACCTTACTTTTACTTCCTCAACTATTTTCTTGCACTCTTTCTCATCATCTGAGAATTGCAAGCCGACTGTTGCAAAGAACATGCATCCAATCATACTCATCCTATAGGTAAGGTATATATTTAGTGAGTGGTCCATAATTAGGCACATTGCATGAATCTTCCTTTAGCATTGCATAGATGCAATCTAGGTTGATTGGCGAGGTCTTCCACATTTCCATTTCTGTGTGGACTACTTCAATTTGGTTTTCAAGTAATAGTAGTCCATTACCCCAGTCTTCGACTATTTGTATGTTTTGCATCCAAGGTTTTCCTAGTAGGATATGATAGTCTACTCCCTTCACAACAATAAAGTTCATAGAGAATTGGGTGACTACAGTTTTCACTGGCCAATCCTTTGAAACTTTAAAAGGTTTCACTTCCCATTGGCTAATGTCACCTTGAAGTGAGTGTGAATCATGCTTGCAAGACCACATGGCTTAAAATACTCACACATGCTCCAATATCAATCATCCCATGTCAAGTTGTGTCCCTTAAGGCTACTATTGATACAAATGTCTACATTTCAATTCCTTCCTTGATGTGAAAGGTTTTAAGTACTATACTAAGCAATAAGTCAATGTGTGTGTTTTTGAGTTGGGTTTCTACATGTTTGCATTAGTCATTGGCTCAATAGTTTTGTTTATCCATGCTTTAAAATCTTGCCAAGAACATTGTGTAAGAAGTTGGAAAGAATAAGGATTTAGTGTGTAAATAATATTGATGCCATGTCACATTGACATTGGTATAAAAGGAGGGGACATGCAATTTTTCTCATCTTTTGACACATTAATACATTACTGTCCTTCTCCTCTTCACCTTGCACTTCTTCTTCTCTCTCCTCATCACTCTCTTTCTCTCTCTTTTGCACTTCTTCTTCTCTCTCTTGTACAATCTTCCCTCTCCTCTTTCTCTCTCTCCAGTTCACTTCTTGACAAGTGGCATTAAAGCATTGGTCTTTGATCTATTTTTTCCTTCTATTTTAGTCCAAATTTTCACCATAAAAACCGATTTTAGACAAGTACCACAGGTACTTGACATAGATAGTGACTAGCAGAGGTTTGCAAGTCATCCATACTTAGCAAGAGACTATATCTGGAGATCTTCAAGGACATATATGGTGGTGGAAGGCTAAAATAGCAAGTTGTCACCAAATTTTCATGCAATCTGGAGGTAACTAGGTCAAATGGGAGTTAATAGGGCTTAGAAGGAAAATAAATTGTGGTTACTTTTTGGAGCAAGACTCTTCTTCTTCTTCTTGCAAGTTTCCTTCAGCTTCCATGGTGGATTTTCTTCAAGATCTTTCTTCTCAAGCATCAAGAGCATCAAGCCTTCCTCTCTCTTGATTCTTCTCACTTTAGAGGTTACATTGATAACCAATGTTGTAGAGGATTGTTGCCACATGGACATTAGACTGCTGGAGAAATTTGCACTAATTTTCAACCTTGATTCCTTGCTGTGATACTGCTCTTATTCTTCCTGCCCCATTCTATTCAATATTTGCCACTTGCCACTTTCTTTTGGAAGTCACTTTGATCTAGATAGTTGCCTATTCTTCATCCTTTCATTCTCTTGAAACCCTAGATGAACGTCCATGGGCAGCCATGAAAGCTTCACCCAAGCTTCACCCAAGCTTTCAATTCTCATCAATTTCTTGAAGATTCTTAATCATTTCATCATATGGGATCATTTCAGTAAGGATTCTTGAAGAAATTGCAAGGATTAAGCATGAATAGTCAAAGATTGAAGCTCAAGAGCTTCCATGGAGCCAAATTTGGGGGAAATGGGTTTAATGCTTCAATCTTAAGCATATGAAGCTTCAAGATTGTTCCCAAGCATTAAATACACAATCCTTGAAGATTATTTTGGCAACATTGGACCACAAGAGGCTTGATCAAGCATTTGGGGATTAATCAAGTCATCATCAACCATGTCAAAGGTACTCTTCTTTAATTCTTAATTTCTATCATTAATCCATTTGTTGACTTTAATCCACTTGATTGAGAGATTAAAGAATTGAATATTTTCCATCAAATCTCAATTAACCATTGCTTGAACCAATCCATTTATGCAATGCAATGTTTGCTTGATGGATATTGGTTCTAATCAATGAATTAGAGGCTTCAAATTGCAATTTCTAGCATTACATTTAATCCGATTGATTAAGCCTATTGATTGATAAGAATGCTCACTATAATCCATTGATTGCCCGATTTCTTTTACCCAAGCTTGAAATATTGTAAAAGGGTAAGTACTAGAGACTTGAACCATCAAGTTGCTTAGGGAGAAACAGTGACATGCACGATTAGGGACACAACTCTACCTGACTTGATCAATCTGATCGATGCGCTAGTTGCTCAAGAAGTCAGTAATATGTCAGGAGCCAACACAATCCCTGCCGTTAAATGACGAGTTTAACTTGGGAGAATTCTCAATCGACATCCATCAAAATTGATGACCCGCTACGACCTACAAACCAAAATGGAGCATCACAAGAGACCAATTGACGACATCATGGCCAATCTAGAGGAGGAGAGAAGGTTGGCAAGGGAAGCGTTGCAAAGCATGGCCACCTACAACCAAGAGCAATGAGCTCAAAAGCTGAGGCTAGATATAGAAATGCACGAGGTCCAATGCGTCTTAGCGCTCACCAACCGAAATAGGATAGGATCCAATGCTGAGAGAAAGAGAGCATTAGAAGCCAATCTTATGCTGTGTGTGAGCTTTTCACTAAGTGACTCTTAGACAACATAGCAATAGATTAGAGTAGAGCAGCCCTAACAACTTCATTGCTAGCAGGACTAGGAATCACCCCAAATTCTAGGAGCCAGACCAAGGTACATGTGGTTGTTAAGCAACTCGACAAGTATGAGCCTGAGAATGACCTGCATAGCTTTGTGGAGCAGTTTTAGCAAGTATGTGAGGCTAACAACATCATTAACCTTAATGCAGACAAGCTTTTGGACTTTGCTTAGGAGACAAAGGACGAATGTTGTGCACTAGTCTAGACAATACTGAATGCAATGACTTCAATAACATCAAGAGTCTATTCATTAATAGACTCTCTAAGGTATTTTGATAACCTCACAGTTGGGTTGATGAATGTTAGTTAAAAGGACAAGGAGGATATCTGAGACTATGTCACCCATGTGTAAAGTCTCTTTAAGAGAATCCGAGCCGTAGGGTGATCTAGCGAATGAGCAGTCTCCATTGTGTTCATAAGAAAAATCCAAAGCAAAGAGCTTTACAAGGCCTTGGTGAGCAACTCAACCCTACAAAGGGATATGCTAGCTAGGGTCTTTGAAGAAGCCATACGAGTGGGTGACCTACTCAAATAGAGGAGCTCAAGACCCATAATCTGAGACAACACTGCCTGTAGAATCTCAAAAAGAGCTATGATTGTTAGTGAAAAATCCAACCAAAGTACCCAAGATAGGGGAAAGAGTGTTGACTAGAGCCAAGATTTGGCAGACATGAAGCTAGAGTTAGCTAGGCTTCAAGAGATGATGAGAAGGCCCACACGACCTTAGATGCAATACATGCATTGTAGAGAAAACCAGCTTTTGACTGAGTGCATGGATCCTAGATTTGTGCCAATTGTGGTAGGTTTGGTCATGATGCAATGCATTGCCGATTACCAAGGCAGTTGCCATACCCACATCCATACAATTAGCCTTACTACCAAGGAAATAAACCACCACATTATGGAAAGAGAGATCTACTAGCTCTCCCAGCACCCAATGATTCAAAGTGAGCTATCCCTAGGATGGATATAAACCCCATGGGGATATTTAGACCACATGGACCCATCGTGGCCCATCCGCCGAGTGACACTTCTATACATTATGTAGAGGAGACAAATGAGGACAAAGCATACATAAATCTTACATCTCATACAATAAAGAGGGTAATCCCACCTTGATGGATTTTAGACCAGTGCTAGTGATGGTGTTGGGTAGGGGGAGAGGTAGAGGTCTAGGAGAACAAAACCAAGAACCCATCACATGCTAGACTTGTGATCACGCATGACACATCTCATCTCGATACCCCAAAAGGGAGCAAGCCAATCGAGAGAAGACCGACCTAAGATGCCTTGAGTGTGGGATCACACACTTATATACCAAATGTCCTAGGTGGAAACCTTCCACTAGTTTAGCTATTGTGCCATCTATACTATTGGGACTATTTGGAGTTGAAACATGTGATGGCGAAGCCATGCCGATTAGCTGAATATCATGACTCGAGCACAGGCAAAATAGGATGATATTTCATTACCAAGACCTAGCAGCCTCGACGTAGTTTCAATAGGGAAGAGAAGCCATGTAGAAGGAGGAAAAAGAGGGCTGAGACAAAGATCACACTTAAGACAGATAGTGCCACCATGTTATCAAAGGGGAAGCAAGTCATGGATGAAAAAGCAAAGAAGTCTGCTCCTAAGACAATAGAAAATGAAAGTGTCAAGATTGGAGAATATCCTGACCGAAGGCACCAATAAGAAGTGGTTGATAAGGTCAAGGAGTGGGTAAAAGAAGCCCAAGTACACCTAAAGGATGCAGAATCCATTATCAAAGATGAGATCGATGAGCTATTTAGTGCGAGCACACTCATCTCGCCTCCTTTGTTCTAATCAAGAAATGCATCTACACCCCACATAACATCACATAGACAGAGCCTAGACGCCATAAGTGGGTAGACTTCCCAAGATCATTGGCAAAAGAGTGTAGAGCCTAATGAAAAGAAAGTAGTTGGAAACATGCTCACAATGTTGATATCGGGCCCCCCTGTGACTCTACCTGTGGGAGAGCTGCTCAGGTAGAATCCAATGTTATGGCAAGGGTTGAAGTAGTGGGTAGAATGACATGATGAGCTTGGAGTGACCGACTTGACCATGACACAGTAAGGCACATACTAAGCTTAACCTTGAAATCAATGCATAGTCATTGCACATAAATGCCTTTTGGAAAGGCACATATATACATGCAGTCTCGCTTGTCAACATATTAAGATATGTTACAAGAAAGGGAATTGTAGATATGGAAGCTGGAGTTAGTGTGCTTAGCCATGCAATCGTGTAGCCTTGGGGTGACCCCCTTGTGGAGACTGTAAGGTTTAATATCACGTTGGCAAATGGAATGAAGGTCAGATCATATGGAGTGCTAAAAGATTGGCCCTTTAAGATAACATGAGTTTAGTTCTCAGTGAACTTCATAGTTATGAAGGGAGTGGACTATGACATCTTGCTAGGCCAACCCTAGATGTGAAACACATGAGTGATAGAAGATTGGGGCATTGGTCTAATGTTCTTAGGCAACAGAGCCATGGGAGTCAAGATGGATACTTGGAAGGCCACTCCCGATGACCTAGATGCCATCTTTGCTATGTTGAAAGGAGACTCACAAGTCAGCAATTCCTATGGGAAACTAACGAAGTATATCCATTGCCTTGAGGATGAGGGAGATTGGATACATGTGCTGGCCACCATTGATTTTTCGTTCTTAGATGAAGAGGAGGATTATAAGGAGACTACCATGGTGTTTGATGAGTCCCAAAAGGTCATACCATCTCAACTACCATCAAAGAGTAGGATCCCACCATTAGTGCTACTCTACATGATGGCCAAGAGCTCTAGCAATTGACCAACACCACTACATCCACCTTATGAGCCTCTAATGCTAAACCTCCCTATGAATGTAAGAGTATCCACCATCCCTGAGATTGAGGAAGAAGTGGAACTTGCATACCTACGCAATCGATCACTGGTTACACAAGATATGCCTATGATGCACTCATTGATGAGGGAGCTGACTTTAGTATCCTTACACACATGATCATTGGACCCTCATTAGTTAGCCCCAACTGCAACCTACTAATGCTAAGCTCAACCCATTAGGGGGACATGAAAGGGAGCGACGGATCGAAGGTTGGACTTGAGAGCTATGGCAGGAGAGCAAGAGCAAGAAAGGGAGAGACTAGAAATGGGAACTCCAACAGACACAATGTGTAATCGGGCCTTCCTTTATTCAATCTGTCACTGAAAGAATAAAGAATAAAGTGACGGTGACGGGCACCCGCCACCTGCAGTGTGCAGTGGCGGTGACTGTCAGTGTATTAATACACGGGCGGCTAGGCAGAGGCGCCTTTATCCCCAACAACCTCCCACTTAAAGGCGAATCTGCCCCAGTGAGAAGTGAAAAGAAAAAGAAAAAATATAGTACAACATGTACACATGTACAACAGGATGAGGAAAGACGTCATCTCATCCCACGCCCATCAACGTCCTGAGGAAGGCAAAGCGCTCTGTAGAGAGGCTTTTTGTGAGCAGATCTGCACGATTCTGGTCAGTCGCGAGATCTTGACAAGATCAATAGACTTGTCCTCAACGACCCCACATATGAAGTGATACCTCACCTCAATGTGTTTCGTCTTCGCATGGAAGACCAGATTCTTAGCTAACTGAATAGCACTCATAGAATCCGAATGCAGTGTAGGGATAGCATCAATACCAAGGTCAGCAACAACCAACGACCCAACTAAATGGCCTCCTTGCAAGCCTTAGTGGCTGCAACATACTCGGCCTCTATAGTAGAAAGGACCGTGCATTTCTGCATCCTGGACATCCAAGAAACAGCACCTCCAACATATGTGAATACATAGCCGGAAGTCGACTTCCTACTATTTGCATGTCCTACATAATCAGAGTCAGTGTACTCCACAACTCCTATATCCTAGTTGCCATAGCATATGCACATATCTGCAATGCCCTTCAGGTACCTCATGATACCCTTCATGGCATCCCAATGCTTCTTGCCATGTGTAGCCATATAGCGTGCCACAACACCAACTGCAAAGGCAATATCTAGACGAGTGGCTATCATGGCATACATAAGACTGCCCATTGTGGACGCATAGGGAATCTTGGCCATCTCGGCCTTCTGCTCTTCTGTCTGTGGACAATCAGCCTGTGATACCTTCACATAAGAAGGCAATGGACAGCCAATAGGCTTTACGTCCTGCATGCGGAAGCGCTCAAGGACTTTATGACAAGTAGAGAAGTCCCTGATGCCTGTCGCGTGTAATGCACATACCAAGTATGTGAGCGGCCTGTCCCAGATCTTTAATCTCAAAGCTCTTCTTGAGCTGAGCCTTAAGAGCATCTAGCTTATCATGAGCTTTCCCTGATATCAATATATCATCCACATAGAGTACCGAAATCAATAAAGAACCATCACGAGCTTTCTTCGTATAAAGACACGGATCCATAGCACTTCGACTGTAGCCCTGTGACTGCATAAAGGCATCAAACTTATGATACCACTCCCTAGGTGCTTGTTTCAAGCCATAAAGACTTTTCTTCAATTTGCACACTAGATGTTGCCTGCCAGGTTCTGCAAAGCCCTTAGGCTGCTCCATATAAATCTCATCATGCAAGTCCCCATGTAAGAAAGCCATCTTGACATCCATCTGGTATAAATCCAAGTCAAGCTGAGCAACCAAAGCCAAGACTAAGCGCAGGGTGGTCATCTTAACCACATGAGAAAAGACCTCGTCAAAGTCCACACCATGCTCCTGCTTAAAACCCTTTGCTACCAATCTAGCCTTGTATGCTGGCTTGGGGTGTCTAGGGGTACTTTTTAGCTTGTACACCCACTTGCATGGCAAAGCCTTCTTGCCTGTAGTGTCATTCTTATGCAGGGAGTCTATCTCAGACTGCATAGCCCTCTTCGAGGAGTGATTGTCACCCCTGCACATAGCCTCATCATAAGTGAAAGGCTCTCCTGCATCTGTAACCAAGACATAATGCATCAAGGGCTGAAATCTATCTGGTAGACGTCTATCTCTAGTAGACCGTTTCATGGCAGGCTCTGCTACTTGTCCAACACCCTGACCATGAGCATCTACTGCAGCTGTAGGCTGTCCAACTGACTGTGTGGGAGCTCTCGGCTCCTCTTGAAATATGACCCTGCGGATCTCAACAACTCTCTCAGGCTGCTGCCTATGCATCTTGTCTTCATGGAATACTACATCATGACTACGAATGACTTTCCGCGCTTGCGGATCCCAGAGACGGTAACCCATCTCGCCTACATCTCCATAACCAAGGAAAATGCATTTGACACTCTTGGGATCCAGCTTACTTCTCTTGTCCCTAGGCACATGGCAAAATGCCTCACATCCAAAGACATGGAGATGCGCATAAGAGGGGGGTTTTTCACTCCATACCTCCTCTGCAACCTGGAAATCCAAACCACTAGAAGGTGATCTGTTTATGACATGCACAACTGTACTAACTGCCTCAGCCCAAAAGCTCTGTGGTAGGCCTGCATAACTAAGTATACTGCTACACGCTCCTGGATGGTTCTATTCATCCGCTTAGTCAAACCATTCTGGGGGGGGGGGGTGTAGGGGTTGGTCAACTGACGCTTAATATCCCTCTCATCACATAACTGCTCAAAAGCACGTGAGACATACTCACCCCCATTACCTGTCCTTAGGCATTTTAGCCTATACCCAGACTGGTTCTCAACCAATGCAAGCCATCTCTGAAACACAGCCAAGACATCACATTTCAGCTTAACGAGATAAGCCCAAACTTTCCATGAAAAATCATCTATGAACGTAACAAAATACTTTGCAGCACCCATAGACTAACAAGGTATGGGCCGACAGACATCCAAATGTACCAATGCCAAGGGCTCACTCATGTGTGGCCTACCACACTTCTTATGCGTAGACCTAGTCTGCTAGCCATAAAGACAATGCTCACATGAATCAAAACATGCACAATCAAGGGGCGGTAAGTACTGCAAACTAGAAAGCATTTTCATTCCCTTCAAAGACATATGGCCCAAACGGGCATGCCAAAGAGATACATGTGGGATAGAACCCAGAGACAAAACATGATCAAGGGAAGAAGTTGATATAATCAAGGGGTAGAGACTGCCAGCCTTGGCACCTCTCGCATTCACAAGTTTGCCACAAGTGATCTTCCATGCAGAGTCTCTCGCAATCACCAAAATCGAGGGAAAATGGCGAGGAAAGTGGAACCAAAGTTGTTGCCTACCAAGTACTAGTGAAAGTATATCATTTCAGAGTGTTTCAGCATGATAAATCCATGTCAGTCCATAGATATATGCTTGCTATAATAAATTTCAGATTTCAATAAAAGAGAGCTAACAGTGCCAAAATCAGATCCCAAGGCAATCAGATATTGCCAAGACCAAAGCTGGCATCATGCGGGCATATCATAAGCATATGACGGTCGATAAGCATGAATCCAACACCCAAGTATGTCATACAAACATCTGCCAGCGAGTAGGCACACCCCCCAGTCAACAGGGCAAAGTGTTCCTACCACTACCAAAACTTGACACAAGTAGGTGTCAATTCACAAAGATACAGATCCAAAATTGAGACTTAGCTCATAAGCATACAGTGAACCAAGACATATGATGTATCATCCCAAAATGTTAGAAGTCCCAAAGTCTTAAGTGTTTGTAAAACTGCTCAATGGCATGTGACGGCTCAATGCATCAAAGTACCACTTGCTCAATGTCTGATAAGCATTCAAGAATGCTCCCATTGGCACAAAAGTTGTATGTACGAGCTCAAGAGCTCAAGCCAAGGCAAGACACAGTGCCAATGACATAAGTCCAAGACAATACATCAATAGCACATCTCGAACATGTAGGCGGTAGAGCATCCGTATGTAGCATCCGTAAGCATGTAAGACATCAAATACATCCCAATCCAAACTCTGACAAGCCAAGTAACATCCAAGACTACTTGAGATAATCCAAAATGCATCCAAGGTGGAGCTTCAATGAGCACTCAAGCTGTAGGCAACGGGTATGCATAAACCCAAGAAGCATCACTGTCAAAGCATATACCAATGTCAATAAGTGCAGGCTGAAATAAGCTCAAGCTTCCAAAAGCATCTAGATTCAATGACAAGCTAAAAGTCATCCCTCGATGATCAATACATCATAGCATAACCCAAGACATACATCCGGAACCAATAGGCATATGTCAAAAGCATGAAAGATAGCTTCGGCCCAAGAGTATTCAGCATGCATTTATGTTATAAACTATGTATTTCCAGCCCCAAAGTCAGGCCAAAATCATAGCATTACATGTAGCTTCAATCCCCCAATCAATCGGGATGCAATAGGCATCAAACTGGTTATGTAGTCATGCCCAAACAAGCATAGGCATACAAATACATGCTATCTCATACCTGAAATCTGTTGCAGAAGATTCTGATCAGTATTTGGCAAATTTGACATCACCATCGTGTTTGGAGCGTGTCAAAACCCCAACTTAGACTCTTATCTTGCTTGAATCGGGTTCCGAATGCCCGAGATATGACAAAAAGAGTGATTTTTGGGCCAGATTTTGAAACAGGCGCAAAAAAAAACTTGAGCTGGCTGGGGGGGTCTGCTGTCCCATGTGTCAACAATGGGGCCCAAAGGGGGCACAAATGAGGGCCAAAGAAGGCTTACACCAAGCCTCAGCAAGCCTTGATAGGCTAAAAGCAAAATCCAGGTGAAGGAAGCTCCAAGAGGTGTGAGCTATGGCTGCCCACAACTTGTTTACAGCCTATGAGACCTGAGAACTGAAGTAAAACTCTAAAGTAAATGATCAAATACCTATGATGTAATGCCTTAAAGGTACCCAACAATGCCGGAAAGGTGCTCGGGAAGCCGGGGAGTGACGGGAGCTCGAAGGAGTCGGATATGGCTACCGGGAAGGAGACCCAATGCAAGTAGGGAGTCGATGGGATGCTGAGAATGCCACGAACCAAGCTCAAGAGTCAGAAAGCAAAGATCTGATACCAGTTGAAAGGGAGCGATAGATCGAAGGTTGGAGTCGAGAGCTATGGCGGGAGAGCAAGAGCAAGAAAGGGAGAGACTAGAAATGGGAACTCCAACAGTCACAATGTGTGACCGGGCCTTCCTTTATTCAAATTGTCACTAAAAGAATAAAGAATAAAGTGATGGTGATAGGCGCCTGCCACTTGCAGTGTGCAGTGGCGGTGACTGTCAGTGTAGTAATACACGGGCGGTTAGGCAGAGGCGCCTTTACCCCCAACATGACAATCCTACTCATTGTTGGAAAAGTGAAAAATAGCGGTCTCTATCAAGACTCAAAGCCTACCTATGATCTTCTATGTGATGCCTAACACTAAGGCCGCTGGTAAGGAATCACTTCTAGGATGCGCATTCAAGAAATAAGCACAATCAATGTCAACTATGACTTGTAGCGCATTCACCTTGCCATTGGCAATGTTTGGATAGTGATGGCTTTTACCAAGGGTAGTGTGGCTCCATCGCAGCTTGCAATGCCCTCGGTTGAAGAACTAAGTGCAAGGTCTAAGGAGGGGGGTCGTAACTTGTCCCACCTTGCCAAGACAAGCCACCCGCCACTTGAAGGAGCCACACCTAAGACCACTGAGCAACAACTCAAATGGGTGCCTAAACTCTAACCGCAGCCACCTAAAAGCCAAACCATGCAAACTTATAACCACGAAACATCATGTCCCAGGCCTAGGAGACAAAGCTAGTGATACATAAACAGACGAAGGTCAAGTGGTGATGGGTGCCCAAAGATCTATTGCATGCTCAAGGCTACTACAAAGGCAACAACTAGATTTGGTTGCCTAAGACTACCAGCAGCCTGCGTGCCCCTCAGTCCATGTGCTCCAGCCCATCTCCACAAAATGGTAAGCCAGCCAGAAATGAGAAACCAATTGACTCAACAAGCACCAAATCCATAGAGCCCCAATAGGTATATCGACCAAAACTGTAGTCCCTTGCATCCAAATCAACTCAATCTAACACTTCTATCATTCCAACTTCTCCACAAGCATAGAGTAGCACATCAACTGAGTCGCAAGACCAATCCATTGCACAAGTGGTTGACAAATACTCCATGAAATAGATCAGGAGAGGCAAGCATTAGTAGGTTGAGCTATCCAGCTCAACCAAACCCCAAACCACCAACCTTCCGCATGCCTTAGACCCTCCTATAAGTAGAGAGTCATCCTTACATTAGCCTCAAACCTAGCCATGAATACGGGGGATGACCTCATCACATGTATCAGATGCTTGGATGCCAGATTCACCATGCTAGCTAGGAGCTATGAATGATGGACTTAGGCCTTCTCTATGAGACATTATCAATGGAAGTATGCTCCTTGACATGCTCTTGGGAGGAATATGAGTTCATATTCATTAAGATTCTTGAAATGGACAAAGCCTTGATTGACAATGAGATCTCTCAAGAGTAAGCTGGCACAAAACAGCTGATCACATCCTATCATAGGAGCAAGGTCTCTACAAGGCTAAGAGCTAGAAGAGCTAACAAAGCTAGCCAATTTTGACTCTTCATTTTTGCAAAAATGGTATGCTCTGCATCTCTAATGGGAACAAGAGGGTTGCCAAATCACGACCAACACTGAGTAGAGACATGCAATCAAAATTATTGAGTACAACCCTATCTATGTGGCTCCTACCTCATTCAGAGTCTTGGCCATCATGCACAAATGACCTTTAGAGGAATATGTCATGGCCCATTTCTATTTTGATTGAATCGAGGAAGAATTGCATATTGCTCGTAGGATGAACTCTGGTTTGTTCCTCACTAATGTTTAGACCTACATTATACACGTAGGCATTAGACCTCATGACATGGACTATCATGCCCACTTAGAGTATAACCCAAACTTCTATGATTGGCTCATTGTGGGAGCTCTTCAAGCTCTACCCCGAGACCTACGGACCACTTATTGCTCAAGTGTTTCGAACCGAGCAGCCATGGCTACCTCTCACATAGCCGACACGCAATGCCTACCTTACGGGTGTAGTGAGCTTACCTTGATGCTCGATCGAGTACCCTCCTCTCTCTTGAACACCTGCAGCTCCACGATCCTTGAGGCAAGCTCAAGCAACCTCAATCCCTCTCCCATGAGCTTCATCCTCCATAGCCACATATGAGACAAGAGAAGAGAAGAGAGGAGGAGATGAAGAGAGAAGATGGAGAGCTTCTTCTCCAAGATCCCTCACCCTCACACGATCACTCCCTCACTCCCTCACACTCTCTCAATCCCTCTCTCAAGCACAAGCAAGAAGGCAAGAAACAAGAGGAGAAGAAGAAGAAGCTTTCTGCCACCCCCCAAGAATGAGCTTCTCATTCACTTTTTAACTTTATATACATGCCCTAATTTCCATGGGTGGTCATCCCCCTTTTTTTTTACATGGCCGGCCATTAGCCTAGGCCCCTTTTCTCATTGTCCATCTATCCTCCTAGCTTCCTTTCCACCGCCTGTCTACATTTACAAATTGCATGGGTGAGAGCCCGGCGCTCTTTTACAAGATTTCAGGGTGCGCCTTTTTAATTTTAAAATGCACCTTTCCCTTTCTGCATTTGCCTTGGACTTTTAAGGCTGCCCTTGCGCTTTTGGTCTTTTTTCCTCTTCTTTCTTCAGTCGGACTACCTTTTTTCCACCTTTGCTCTGCTTCTTTTCCGCTTTCTTTTGCTTTCTTCATGTTGGGGTTAACATTACCCCCCTCCTAGATGAGTGCCAGTCCCATGTCACTGTGATGGGAAGTAGTGGGATAGATGATGCTATTGCTAGGTGTAATGGGTGGGTAGAGGACGCTGAGGCTTGTGAATGAGAGGTGATGGAGTTTGATGACGATGACCAGGAGAGATTCCAGCGTGCTTTAGTCTTCCTGACAATTCTCGGCATCTTTCTCACTGTTCTGGCACCCCTATGGAGCTGGTCGTCTTTTGAGGATCCGAAACGCTTGAAACAATAAGCAGTCCCTTAGGAGGATGGTATTGGAGGGATTTATTCTGGAGAAACCCTCCGAACGCTGTTTGCCTTGAAAAGCCGTGGCCTAGGCTGAAAACCCTTGTCTGGGAGCAGAGGATCTTCAATTTTGAGTTGAAAGTCTTCAGGCTTGTGGTGCTAATAAGCGATCCGTAGATCTTGAGGCAGTGGGCATGGATCATCGGACGGTGAGGTTCCAAGATCTATGCCAATGGCAGCCCATCCGAAGGTGGATGGTTGTCAACATGAAATCTGTTGAGCCATTGAAACCTTTGCAGGGAAGCTCCTGAAGTTGCAGTAATGGGGTCATGTCCGTCTGCTGGAAAAATTCCTTGTCATTGGAGGATGTAGTAGATGATCGCCTTCAGCTAAGCAGCTCGTTCTTGAAGCATGAACATAACCTGCAAGAAAAGTGGTGCACTTCCTAGGTCCTAGGATTAGCACAGGAAGGGCGAGGTAAGCACTGTTTCGCATGGGTTGACTTACCTAGCTAATAGCCAATCATAGAAGTTTGGATTGTATTCAAGTTGGGCATGAAATCCATAGTAGATGGTTGGATGGAGACTTGGGAAATGTAGGTCAAAACGTCGTGGAAGAGATCTCCGGTACTGAGGCGACTGGCAACATGTAATTCCTCTTTGGTGAGGAATTGGTCAATGTAGGGGTGGGTGAGCACATGGTCATCCAAATGCTGATCACGGGTGATGGCCAAGACCCTAAACGAGATAGGTGCCACGTAAGTGGGGTCATATTCGATAGTTTTGATTGCCCTGCATTGCTCAGCATTGGTCATTATGCGACAACCTTTTTTCTCCCATTGGATCCTTAGCATAAACCACTGCTGCAAGAATGTGGAAGGTGAGCTTGCCATCCGCGTGAGCTCTTGCAGCTCCTGTTCAGGAGCAGAACGCGGAGGCTTACGATAAGAAGTGATAAGTCTTTTGAGTGCAGCTTGATCCTTCGAGATTTCATCGTTTGCTATCAGTTCGGTAGCAATTTTGGGAACTTTAGTGGTCATAAGTTCGTATTCCTCCCAAGTACATGGTAATGCACGAACATCTGAAGCAAGCATTTCGTCAAGAAGACCTAGGTCTAGCCTCTCGTAGCTTCTAGAAAATGTAGTGAAAGTTTCATCTAACATTTTAATGCAGGTTATTAAATCATCCCTAGAAGTTGCGGCAAGGTCCTTAGCCAAAGAGAGGAAAGGTCGTAATGCGTATGAAGGTTTAAGAACCTCTAGTGGCGCTGGTGCAACTGGACTAGATAGTTGTGACTTCCTCATCGGTGTCACGGGTCGGGCCTCACAATGGGAAGCACTTTGAGATGCTATAGGAAGCTCTAGAGGCATGGGGGTTGTACTCGGTTCTGAGTGAGCAGTCATCGTGGTTTGTAAGTTCTCAGGATTAGGTAGGTTTAAGGCCTGGGGCATTTGCATTGATAGATGAGCTGAGGCTTGTTAGCCACCGTTGGCCCTAGCCTGTTAATTGTGTTCTGGGCACCACTTGTGCAAACCTTTCTCGTTAGGGTGAGATTGCTTGTAGATGAGCTTCTTAGCTGGCCCTTTTTAGGCACCCAAATCCAGGGATTGCCCTCGTGGTATTCTTGTGCTCGCAAGAGGTCTTTGGGAATCTAGCGCGGCGTGGTTGTGCGTCTACAGCGATAGCGCCTAGACTGCCTCTTGGGTCGGGACGGTTGATAATTTGGACGTTTAGGATCATACTTGGGTGGTTTACCCGAATGTGGTTTTTGCCGTTTCGGCACCCATAGAAACTTGGACTCTTTGGCCTTGTGAGTGCTCTTGGTGGGCGTGGGTCTGGGGTTGAGAATTCGGCACGAGGCCGTAGTTTCCCTCGGTTTAGACTCGGGCTGAAGCGTGGTTGTAGGGGTTTCTATCGGCGGCTTCATAAAAGTGGGGGAGTTAGGGCAGCCCTTGCTGAAAGTCGTCACTATGCGCACATTGCTGATAGCAAGATGTATGTGATTTAGGTTGTAATCCACATTACAGCTGGTTTGTTTCTTGAAAGTGCGACCTAATAGTGCTACATTACCAGTGTCCTTAGTGTCAGGCAACACATGGAAGAAGGCTGGTAAAATTTCAGACTCGATGGAAATGACCACCTTGCATTTCCCTAGGAGTGGGTAAGTGGTATCCCCAAACGGGGTGAGTTGAGCGTTAGTGGGCTGTAGTTGCGGTTGACCAATGCGTGTCCAATGGTCATGTGTTAGGATGTTGTAGTCAGCACCTTCATCAATCAAGGCGTCGAAAGAATACACCGCTCCTGCTGCAACTGTGATCCGCAGGTATGCCGGTGCCACTACTTCTTCATCCTGATCTGTCAGGTCAGTTACAGTGCCATGCGGACGTTCAGTGGGGGTTCTAGCATGGGTGGCTCGTGTAACGAATGTGAAGGAGGATAGTACTTTTTAATGTGGCTGCCATTAAAAAAGCCTATTCCCTCATCGTTAAGTGTCTCCAGCTCAACATTTCCAGTCCTATTGATCACGCGTACCCTGAAAGGCCCTAGCCCCCAAAACTTCATCTTCTGTTTATGTCCTTTTACCGAGTACAGCAGAACAATGTCCCCTTGTTCGAAGTCTCGCTGCGTGACATGCTTGTCAAACCACATCTTTCGTCAAGCCTTTTCACAAATCAGAGAGTGAGTGGCGAGGAGTCGGGTCTCCGTTAAGCGCTCAAGTTCTACTATGCGGTTGGTCCAAGCCTCTCTTCCCTCCCAACGTTCCTAGACTGCTAGCCTCAAACTAGGGATGAAGAATTCTACGGGCAAAATGGCTTCAGTTTCGTAAGTCAGCCTAAAGGGGGTCTGTCCTATAGCCATTTTATAAGCTGTGCGATAGGCCCACAAGGCCGCCATTAGCTTGTTGTCCCAGTCACTTCTCAAAGTAGACACGACTTTTGTAAGCACATTGACTAGAATTTTGTTTGTGGATTCGGCTTGGCCATTAGCTTGAGGGTAATAGGGAGAGGACTTCCGATGAATTATTAGGAAGGTAGAGAGCAAGTGGGCAATCACTTCATTAATGAAGTGTGTGCCTTGGTCGCTTATAAGTTCGATTGGACAACCGAGCCGTGAAATGACCTGCTCCCACAAGAATTTTGCGGTGGTCCTAGCATCGCTCTTCCTCGTGGCTCGTGCCTCTGCCCATTTCATTTAATAGTTGGTTGCCACTATGATGTATTGAGCTTGGGAATATTGTGCTGCAGGACTGACAGGCCCAATAAAATCGATGCCCCATTTTTCAAAGGGTTGTCGGGCTATGACAGAGGTCAATTCTATCTTGTCCTTTCACACAGGCACTTTGATCCTTTGGCACTCATCGCAGTGCTTTACAAATTTAGCTGCATCGCGGAATAGGGTGGGCCATCGTAGCTGGGATTGTAGCACCTTTCGGGCTGTTGTGTCCCCACTAAAGTGTCCTCCAGCGATTCCGCCATGTGCTTCGTTTAATGCGTCATGCATCTCGTGCTCACACACACATCTGCGCAATAAACCGTCTTGTCCCAGCCTGTAGAGTTGGCTAGCTATCAGTTGGTAGGGCTGAATTTTCAGGATAAGTCTCTTCAGCCTAGCCTTCTCAATGGTTCACTCTGGTAGTTCATTTTCTAGCACTTGCACTATGTCATCGGCCTAATATGGCGTCAGATCCGCTCTAAACAATTCTCGTTCACTAGACAAGTTAAAAAGATGGGCGTCCAGTAAATCATTAGGTACGCCTTGTCCGGCGGCTTCTCCTGTGGGTATGCGGGACATGTGGTCAGCCATGTAGTGCTGCTTTCCTTTGCGTACAACCACAGAGAAGTCAAACTCCAGTAAAAGGAGTAACCATCTAGCTATGCGCCCCGTAGTGCAAGGCTTGTTCACAAGATACAGTAGGGCTTGATGGTCAACGAAGAAGACAAAGGGAGTGGCCAACAGGTAATGCCTAAATTTCTTTACCGCAAATACCATGGCCAACCCCTCCCTTTCTGTCATGGAATAGTTTATCTCGGTTTCTGTGAGCTGCCTGGTGGCAAAACTCACCGGGTAATCCAAGTTATGCTCACCAAGCTGGCATAGCACGGCTCCAATAGCGAACTTAGAGGCGTCTATGTGCACATGGAATGTTACGTTCCAGTTTAGGGCTCTCAAGATTGGTGTAGTTGTAAGAGCCTTTTTCAATTCTTCATATGCGCACTGGCATTCCTCCGTCCACTCAAACACTATCAACAGCTTGTACAAAGGTCTAGCTATTAATGCATAATTTAGCACAAATCGTCGATAATATCCAGTGTGTCCCAAGAAGCATTGAACTCCCTTGTAGTTGTCGGGTGGCGGTAGGTCAACGATGACTCTGACTTTGGAAAAGTCAGTGGCAATGCCGTTCCTTGACACTACATGCCCCAAGATGCATCCGTGTTTTACCCAGAACTGGCACTTTAAGGGGTTTAGCGAAAGGTGGTACAGCCTACACCTTTCAAAGACATTTCTCAATTTCTTCAAGTGTTCGTCCCAACTAGAGTGTAAACATAGGTCGTCTACGAACACTTCCAGTTCGCGCCTAAGCATGTCTTTAAAGATAGTGCACTTTAGGCGCTGGAAAGTTGCGGGTGCATTCATTAGCCCAAAAGGCATGACAATGTAGGCGAATACGCCCCATTCCGTGGCAAAGGTAGTCTTGTGCCTGTCGTTAGGGTGCATTGCACCTGATTGTAACCCGAGAAACCATCCAAAAAACTGTAGGCTTTCTTCCTTGCTACCCTCTCCAGCATGTGCTCGGTGTAAGGTAAAGGATAATTATCCCTTTTCGTAGCGGCATTCACTTTTTTGTAGTTTACACACACTCGGATTTTTCCATTTTTCTTCATGACAATCACGATAGGGGACACCCAGTCCGTGTGCTCGATCTCATATATGAAACCTGCCGTCATGAGTTTATCAATCTCCTCCTTTACTGCATGGGCCTGTTTAGGATTCATGGGGTAAGGTCGTTGTTTTGTTGGCACTGCATCTGGAATCATTGGGATGTTATGAGTCACGACCCTAGGGTCGACTCCCTTAAGTTCGTCCAATGTCTAGGCAAACACGTCAATGTACTCTTGCAGGAGTGCAACAAGTTTGGTCTCTTCCTCCTCCACCAAGTCATCTGTGACGAACACCGGTCTTGGTTTTTTGCCTTTCCTAGCCAAGTTAATATCTTTGACTTTGGCGGGTCCCTCTATTGGTTCACTAGTCCGACCTTGTCTTTTTGCACCTAGCAAGACCACCACCATGTCACCCTTTTTAAATTTCGTAAACCGTTTGGGTAGATCCTGTGGTTTCCTCTGCGTTTTCACTTCCGAGCCTCTTGCTTGCTTCCTGGCCTCTGCTTTTAGCCTCCTGCGCCTCAGGTGGACTGGTAAGTCTCCCTTGGTGCGTTTTACCCCAGAGGGTTGCGGTATCTTGGGATCACTCTCAGTGCTAACTTCCAACTCTGAGTTGAACTCACATCCTTCACTTGAGGAAGGTGTTTCCCCAGGGGATCTTAGTTCCGTAGATGAATCTGTCTTGAGCACTGGGACTACCCATCGGTGTGCTACTCCAGCTTGCTCATAATCTATGGCTTCTATTCGTTCCAGCCAGGATCTGTCACACTCTATTAGTATGACTCCTTTTTCATTTCGATTGAGCCCTTCTTTCCTAGGCCTTAAGTCTGCCCTGATGTGCTCTATCGCTTTTCCCTCCGTGTCCTTGTTGTCAGTAACTAAAGCCCAGTTATATAACAAGTTCAGGTCATGGACTTTGTTTCATTTCCATTCTGGTTTAGCTAAAAGCTCACGTAGAGGTTTTAAGTTAGTGGCCAAATTGCCGTTCAATTTATCGGTCAGATACTCTACGATCTCCTGAAGCTCTAGTTTATTGTTGGGGATGCGGGATGAGGCCGGTTTGCCTGGGTTGAGCGAGCCTCCTACCATCATGCAAAGCGGCACAACTAACTCCTCAGTTGGCACGGTAGCGGTTTTAGCAGCCTGCTGATGTGGTCCTTCCTCATTCGAGAATGGTAGGTCAATGGTTGCCAGCACGTGCATCCAATCCCTCTCATCCTCAGGGCAAGGAATATATCTAGCTAGCGATCCATAGGGCTTGGTCGTTTGAGTATTGCCTTTTAGCATGGCTGAGATGGCAGCCAGGTCAACATGCGTCGTCGTCCAAGTTCCCATCTCTACCCTCATTGCACTAGTTCTGTTCCCTAGGAAAATCAATCCATTGCCCCAATCCTCTATGACTCGTGCATTCCTAATCCAAGGTCGGCCTAATAGTATGTCGTAATCCACTCCCTTCATGACTATGAAGTTTACTGAGAATTGCACACCGGTAATCTTTACCGGCCAATTCTTTAAGACCCCAAATGGTCTTACCTTCATTCCGTTTGCTAGCGTGACATTGAATCTAGTAGTCTCTATGGGAGGGTTTCCCCATGCCTCTAGGACCGCATGGTTTAGCACACTAACACCGGCGCCTGTGTCTACAATTCCTTTCCGAGTCATGTCTCCTAAGGCCAGGACAGGCAAAACTGCGTGCATTTCAGTGCCTTCCCAAAAAGCATTGATGTGCAGAGGCTTAGGATCTGCGTGTAGAGTCAGACTTGGGATCCGTGTAACTGCGTCGTGATCTTGCGGATCAGTACCCGCAAGTTCCGCGTGTCCCTCGATCGAGTCTTTTAACTCCTGCCACAAGGAGTGATTTTGCCTAAGCAGATCCTCCAGGCTTAGAGTTACTAGGGTGGACAGCAGAGTTGTGAGGAGGCTATTGGACCCTTGTCTTCCTCTGAGGCTGGCAGTTCTAGGCCATGCTTCCTGTCTGCCCTGGTAAGCTTCCCCCCGGCCTTGTTGTTGAGTCGCTCCTAGTGGTGCAGGCATGCTCCCAGCCTGTGGTTTTGAGGGTGAGACTGGTGTGCTAACACTGGAGAAGTCATCGGTAGGGTCTTCCAATATGGGTTCAGCATCTTCGAGGTGCTTTTGGGCGTCCTTGACCCACTCCTTGACCTTGGCTATAGCTTCGAGTTGCCGTTTGGGATGGGGATATTCCCCTACCTTGGCACTCCCTAGCTCTGCTGTCTTAGGAGCCGAGGTCTCTGCCTCTGCGTCTGTGACCCTCTTTCCCATCACCAGCGTAGTCGTTTCCTCGGTTTTAAAGGTTACCTTCGCATCAGTTCTCTTTTTCCGTCTCCTCCGGCTTTTCTTCCCTATTGAGGTTGCATCAAGGTTACTTGGCCATGGCAAGAAGATGCCTGCTTGTTTCGTTTGAGCTCGCGTCATAGCATGTAATGGGATGGACATATCCTCACTCCCAAAAGTTTCAACTCCAAAGAGCCCCAAAGGCACCGATGGCATGTTGGCAGCACTCGTTGATGGCTTCTGCCTAGGACAGTCAGGAAACAGATGTGTGATTCCACACTCTGTACATCGGAGATCCACGTTGTCCTTGTTAGCTTGTTCTCGCTCTGGGCAGCGTGATGAAATGTGGCCTGGGTGGCCGCAAGTCCAGCATGTGACTGGATCTTGGCTTGGCCCTCCAAAGCCTTTGCCTCGTCCTCTTCCTAAAGCCATCACTAGCACTGGCCGATAGTCCATCAGGACTGGGTTGCCCTCCTTGTCATAGGATACATAAGGATTGACATATGCCTCTTCCTCATTAGGCTCCTCCACAAAGTGAACAGGAGCATCGCTAGGTGGGTGAGTCACAAAAGGCCCTGGTGGCCTAGGATACCAGTTGGGTTCATCTCCAGCCTAGGCACGACAGGTCTTGGGTCAGTTGGTGTTGGAAGAGCTAACTGGGTTCCCTTGCCAAAGAAATTAGGTGGCCTATTACCTAAGTATGGAGGGTTGTACTGCTGTGTATATGGGAGTCTCCTCAGCATTCTGCAATGCATTGAATCATGTCCGAATATACCACAATTTGAGCATAGCCGAGATCTAGGATCTTGGCACTCCACTGGGACGTGATTGCCACCGCAGTACACACATTGTACATGCGATCTCACTGGCTTTCTAACGAGCTCTTGCAATCGCGCAATCTCTAGTATCATCTTTGCCATGCCTTGGTCGTGGTCTACACTCTTTCCCTTGTCCTGCGCGCTAGCAGTTACTTTTTCCCCTAAGATGGTTGATCTCTCAGGGTCTCTCTGGGTCACACTATCTCGGTTTGTAGTCCTCATGCTACGTTCCCTGAGTTGGTCATCTACGCGTATTGCCTCCTCGAAGACTCGAGCTAGCATGTCTCGTTGTAAGGTGGAGTTACTGGCCAAAGCCTTGTAGAGCTCCTCTCTTCGAATCCCGTTCATGAATATTGTAGACACTACCCTCTCGGTAGGTCGCTCATTGGCAGGGATTCTCTTATAGAGACTGCGCACCTGGGTAACGTAATCCCTAACATCCTCCTTTTCCCTTTGACTGATATTCATCAACCTAACAATGAGGTTGTCCGAATACCCTACCTCCGAAAACCTCTTAATGAAGAGGCCCTTAAGACGAGCGAAGTTTGTACATTCTGCGTCATCCAGACTAGAGTACCAGGTCCTCCCCTTGTCGCCTAAGCACAGGCCGAAGGCTTGAGCTCGCTACGTAGGGTCAGTAAGACCGTTCGCCTCACATACTTGCTCGAACTGCTCCATGAAACTGTACGGGTCACTGCTAGGTTCGTATCGAGCTAGTTGTTTCGCTACTATGGGGATTCTAGCCTACCTTTAGCCCCTTGCGTGACTCCCAATCCTGACAGTAACGCGGTGGCTAGGGCAGTAGCACTTTGCTCCACAGATGTATTGTCCATGAGTCGCTTTGCCACCAGTTCACTCAACGTCATGCCAGCCTCTGCTACCCGTTCCCTCTCTACATTCGGTCCGGACTTGGCTGTCCCAGCTAGGTCTAGTACTCGTCTAGCCTCATACACATCCACGTCCTGCTGGAGCCTTCTAGCCCTTTGCTCATGGTTGTAGGCAATTATGCCTTCCAATGCTCTTTTGATAGCTCTTCTCTCTTCTTCCAGGTTAGCCACCACTTCCTCTACAGGTCTACCTTGGATCTCATTCCTGGTGGTGAGTAGATCGTAGTCGTGTACCAGTTCTTGGACCGAAGTTGGAAATTCTCCTAAGTCTAATTGGTCTTCCTCTTGATTGCCTCTTGATCCCGACATTGTTTCTGCCTCCAGCTCCACGAGATTGTCGATGAATCCAATCAGCTCCAGTAGCTTCCACTCCTCTATCTTGTTGCTTCCCGTGTCTTTGTGTTTTCTCCAGGTACTACTAGTCGGGTGCTCAGGCACCTCTCTAATTCTTGGGGTCTCCTCCTACTAGTGGGTTCCTTAATGTTATTAGGTATCCAGATGTGTTCCTTATTATTTGAAAGCAACGTCGATCCTTACTCACACGTTGTGCTTAGTGCTTTCATGGTGCTTGGTGCGAAAACATGCTTTTCTCTTTTCTTGCTGTGCAGGTTTAGTGGAGCACAAAAGTGAAATGCAGATGCAGAAAGAGTTTAATGCAAACTCCACCTTGTTTCTACCCACGTTCTTAGCCTAATTTGAGTTTTCAACTCGGTTCCCGGCTATTGTATGGTCTTTCCGCACCTTGAGTTCGATTAATCTCTGAGGTTCTAATGGCCAAATTGGGTTCTGGGGGTGTTCAGGGTTGCGTCCTGGGGTCAGGTCAGCAAAAGATCCTTATCTTTGTGTTCTGGCAAGATGGTCCGACTCTGAGAGTCGGACGGTCCGATTCTGGCAATCGGACCAGTCTGGTTCGACTCTAACAGTTGGGTCGGATTCTGGACAAGGGTGGGTCCGATTTCTTCGATCGGACGAGGTGTCTGATTGGACAGGTTGGTCCGAGTGGTTCGAGTGGTCCGATTCTAAGGGCAGTCCGAGTGCCATGTGGCACGTCCGATCGGGTTTGTCCGATTCTGGCAATCGGACCAGGCTGGTCCAACTCTCTCTCAGTCGGACAATCCGATTTTGGAAGTTGGACGGTCCCGACTCCAGAACTCGGGTGGTCAGATTCTGGGGATCGGACCACTGTAGGTTGGTCCGACTGCGTCGGCGGCGGCAGGGGCGATTCCGGGGCGTTTGAATCCTTCCTAATGCCTGCTGCACTCAATCATCACAAACATCCCATAATCGATTAGAGCGCCAATGGAACACACAATGGACTCACCTAAAGTAGCACGAATCGAATGCGCCTAGAATCGGGGTTGCATTTCCTCGTCCTGTGAACCAGAAACTCTCTCTCTCTCTCTCTCTCACAAACAAAGCCAACTAAGAAAATGAGGCCTGTCCTGGCCTCCCACGTCTCTTAAGGTTCTTTCCCAGCACTGCAACACCTTATAGCCAGTTCCCTGTCCCTGCTTCACCCAGAAACTTGAATCTAGTCCCCTATTTTCTTGTTTCCAGCAGCAGCCAGAACCTCTGTTTTCTCTGGTTTTACCCTAATCTAACCTTAATCTAGTGCAGCCAATATGAAGAACATAAATGCAGAACAGTAGTCCTAATCTAATGCTTCCAACAAACCCAAATACTTACCTGTTCCTCAGATTAAAACCTCCTAAGTCTCCTAGTTATCTCGAGCACTGGTTCAGGCTGCAAACCCTACTTCCATGCTCGATCTGATGCGCGCGGCGCTCAAGGCTCGATTCTGTCGGTCCTGGCAACGGAACCAAAATGTGGGAGCTCTTCAAGCTCTACCCTGAGACCTACAGACCACTTATTGCTCAAGTGTTTCAAACCGAGCAGCCATGGCTACCTCTCACATAGCCGACGCGCAATGCCTACCTTACGGGTGTAGTGAGCTTACCTTGATGCTCGATTGAGTACCCTCCTCTCTCTTGCACACCTGTAGCTCCACGATCCTTGAGGCAAGCTCGAGCAACCTCAATCCCTCTCCCATGAACTTCATCCTCCATAGCCACGTATGAGACAAGAGAAGAGAAGAGAGGAGGAGAAGATGAAGAGAGAAGATGGAGAGCTTCTTCTCCAAGATCCCTCACCCTCACACGATCACTCCCTCACTCCCTCACACTCTCTCAATCCCTCTCTCAAGAACAAGCAAGAAGGAAATAAACAAGAGGAGAAGAAGAAGAAGCTTTCTGCCACCCCCGAGAATTAGCTTCTCATTCACTTTTTAACTTTATATACATGCCCTAATTTCCATGGGCGGTCATCCCCCTTTTTTTTTACATGGCCGGCCATTAGCCTAGGCCCCTTTTCTCATTGTCCGTCTATCCTCCTAGCTTCCTTTCCACCGCCTGTCTACATTTACAAATTGCACGGGTGAGAGCTCGGCGCTCTTTTACAAGATTTCAGGGTGTGCCTTTTTTATTTTAAAATGCGGCTTTCCCTTTCTGCATTTGCCTTGGACTTTTAAGGCTGCCCTTGCGCTTTTAGTCTTTTTTCCTCTTCTTTCTTCAGTCGGGCTACCTTTTTTCTGCCTTTGCCCTGTGTCTTTTTCGCTTTCTTTTGCTTTCTTTGTGTTGGGGTTAACACTCATGATTAAGTAAAGCGCAACACACATGCACTTCATGCCCCTAACCCTTCATTCTCCAATCCTAGGAAGGATCTTCATCATTCAGGGAGGAGGGGGTAAGGTGGAAAAGAAAACATGACTTGAACTTCAGAATTTCAAATAAAAAAGAGGTTCAAAAGCAAAAGAGGATGAATAAGGGAAACTTATACTTGAAGAAGATCTTTTATGGAATTCATGCTTGGAATGTGTGAATTGCTTGAAGTAAAAAAAGGTTCCATTCCTTACTGGAACATCGCACTATTTTATAATGTTTGATCTTAAACTTTTCATTTTTTGCAAAAAGTACTATCTAAGGAGCTAATTTTAAATTGTTGTGCCATAACAGGAACTTGAGATGGCATGCCAACCTTTGTTCTCAAAGGAAGAGTACAATAGGTACCAGCTAGCCACTAAAACACAAGTCTACAACCAAGTGAAGTACTATAGAATCAAAAATTTGGAAGAGCTGGTAAACAAGGAAGGAGCGGTGATACAAATAGTCAACCAGTGCAATCTCTGTAAAATAGATACGTAGAGAAGGTGGGCCAGAAGATCAACCACGGCAGATGCACGAAATTCTTGAGAACCTTCAACACAAGGAAGAGCAATGGCATGGTATCTGTCAAGAAGAAAGGCTCCCCTAAAAGGATGCTCACCTAATCTCAATTGACTTAACCACATAGGAACTCTCCTTGCTAGGGCTTGGGGAGCCATAATAGCAAATGTAGCCATCTCAATAGGAGGCACTTGAGTTTGTCTAGGAAGAAGGGCTTGATTCTGAATCAGACCAACAAGAGAAAGAATGAGTGCAGGAACAAGTCCCCCTTTGTGGCCACAAGTACAATCAGAATCATAAAGGGCTACATACAGAGCCATGCTTGCCTTAGCAAATCTTTTAGGCTGCCTCAAAATGTAACTACTGAAGAGCATTATTATGATGTATAATGTGCTCTCTCCCAATATATCTCACAAGAAAAAGAAAAAGAAAGGAGAAAATAAAGAAAAGACCCACACAAAGCAAAGGGAAAGGAACAACAAGCTTTTCCATGTAATATTAGAGTGCCACAAACATTGCACCTAGGGGTTCTCAAGTTAGATGCATCCAGTGGCCTCGGTCGATCAGCTCTGTGCCTAACCCCCTAGCCCTGCCTATTCCCCCACTTCACACTTAGGGCACATCAAGGACATGACACACCTAGGGAGTTTATGATCACCTATGGTTAGACTTGTCCCCCTAAGTCAAACCCACAGCACCTCCCCTATACACAAACTGGGTCCTTAAGTGTGGAACAATACCATATGCTTCCTTGAGGTTCGATCTTACTCCCAATTTCACTTGCACATGGATACCCTGCAACACTGCACGGTGAGGTAAACACATCCCTAAGTAGTGCACTTTGTCTTTTTTAGGTACACTCAACAATTGCGATCAACCACTAACATCGAAGGCCCCCGTTACCCAATCAAATCTATCCTTGACCTCTGCAATCTCTCATCCAATTTTGTGATGCTTCTTGTCCATGGCCAATAATCTCCATGAAGCCCCATCATCGATCCATACGACAACCCTTCAACCACCCGATCCCTCATCAACAAGTCCATGCAAGTGCCATGGGACTGACACTCGGGCAAGAAGGGGGGTAATGTTAATACTAGTGCAAAGAAAGCAAAAAGAAAATAAAAAAGACACAAGGCAAAGCAAAAAAAGGCAGCCCGACTAAAGAAATAGAAGGAAAAAAGAGCAAAAGTGCAAGGATAACCTTAAAAGTTCAGGGCAAGTGCAAAAGAGGAAAGGCACATTTTAAATATAAAGCATTCTCTAAATCCTTGTAAAAGATCACCAGGCTCCCTCCTATGCAATTTCTAAATGTAGACGAGCATGGTGAAGGCATAATGCAGATAGGAAGGGAATAGGAAAAGAGGGCATAGGCTAAAATGGCTGGTCATATAAAAAAGGGATGGGTTCCGAAAGGAGATTAGGGTTTTATATAAAAGGTAAGAAGTGAATGAAGAAGCTTATTCTTGTGTGTGGCCAAAGCTAGCTCTCATCTTCCTCTTCTTCTTCTTCTTCTTCTTACTTGCTTGAGCTTGTGATTGAGAGAGGGAGTGTGAGAGAGTGAGGGAGTGAGTGTGTGAGGGTGAGTTACCGTGGTAGAGAAGCTCTCTATCTTCTCCTCTCTTCTCTTGTTTCATGCACAAAAATGGAGCACGGAGCTTGGATCTTGAGGATTGAGCTTGCTTGAGCTTGCACCTTGGATTGCGGCGCTACCGGAGTTCTTGAGGGAGGAGAAACTGAATCGAGCATGGAGATAAGCTCATTACACTCGTAGATGTGAGAGCGCATACGATTATGTGAGAGATATCCATTTTACTTGGCTTGAAACACTTGAAATAATAAGATGTCCGTGGGTCTTGGCAGTTGAGTGAGAAGCTCCCACAATCTAAATGGCTACTCATATTTGATTCTCAATGCCATCTACTCTCTTCTCACTATCCCTAGCCAAAGTATATTGCTAAGAGTTTCTAGTAGACTCACCTTCTTGCCCTTGTGCACTATAGTTTGAATGCTTTCAAAGGCTTGACAATGATCTTGTAATCCAAGTGTGCCTCCCTTGATCTACTTTGCCACTCTACCATAACTAATCTACCCCTCAAGTGCTCCAATGAAGAGAGGAAAGATAGAGAATAAGAATATATATCCCAATCTCACTTCAACTCTGCCTCTTGCCCTCCCAACTGTGGAAGGAGGGAAAGAAGAGAAGAATGTGAGATAAGAGCGAAGATTCACTCTCCCAATTCCTCATTCACTCCCTCACTCTCACACTCTCACTCTCTCGCATTCTCATTATGTGATGTACAAGAAGATAGGATGAAAAAAAGGAGAAGGGAGCTCTCAACTTTGCACACGTAAAAATGCTATTCTCTATTCACTTTTTACTTTTATACACATTCTTTAATTTTAGGATTTCCATCATGGGTTGGGTACCCCTTCCACTTTTTAGGCTCTTGATTGATCTTCTCTTAATACAGCATGTATCTTATGCTAATTGAACCACGTCTTGCCTAAAAATGAATAGAAGCTATATGTACCCCCATCTCACTTATTATAGGTCTTTCTAACTTTTGGGCATTTTATAATTTGTACAAGGGGAGTGAACTTGGCTTTTGACTTTATTGAGATGGAAAGCTCAATAATGGATTGCTTCACTAGATTGTTGATGACTATGTTCCCCACTATACTCATCACTTATATTATATTTGGTTAGTTACAATTACCTATAACTCATATATTTATAGTGCTAGACTTCCACTAGTATAGTAAGTTATACAATATTTGACTTAGTAGATTAATTTTATTTATGTTGTATCTTATTTATACTTTTTGTACATTATAAAGTGTATAGAAGAAGAAGAAAAAAACTAGGAAGAAAACATTTTGGCCTCCATCTCTATTTTTATGTTCTTGAGTGAGCCTTTTCTTTCATGTACTGTATGTGTTCGATATGGTATTTGAGTAAGTTTTCTCACCATGCGATTTGTGATGTGGCATCAAAGTTAATCGATGATAGAGACTGGATTTGGAGCATGAAGAAGAAAAACAAATATTCGAGAAAGCAAGCAAGAAGCAAGAAGCTATGGCATTGTCCCAATCTTTCTCTTGGATAGCACGCATGGAAACATCAAAAGGAGGGAGAAAGTAGGGTAGGATAAATAGTGATAGTCATGTATGAATAGAAATCATAGACCCTAGTGGACTAAATATCTCAATTGTAGTGTATCTATGGTCAGTCATTGGTTTGTGAGACTAAGGAGTAGCCCTAGATCTTTAGTACATCTAGTAGTATTATAAGTAATGACAAAGGAAAATAGAAAGCATTAGATGGTAATGGTGCATTTGCTAGATATTTAGGATTTGATGGAGATTTTAGTGGTCAAAGAATTTACATGATAAGCTTGGTATTCCTTTAGTCAAAACACTACGTATACAAAAAGAATAGGTAATGTAGAGGCTCTATTTACATCAATGATCTAATGGTACACAAGTCTAGCAGAGTGAGATATCTTGCTAGAAGATTTAGTTTTGAGCGTTATGAAACTCACCATTATGCTTATATGGTGAAGTGAAGGTACTTGAGGATTTTGAGTCTACTTTTTTTGAGGAGACTATTAATCATGCTCATTGGGATGTAATAATGGTCGAAGAAATGGCTTCATTAGAGAGGTCCACAAGATTTGGAATCTAATACCATCGTTATTAGAGAGGCTCGTAAGACTTGGGATCTAGTATCATTGCTTAATGGCAAGAAAGCTATTGGCTCTAAGCGGGTATATAAATTTAAGCATAATGATAGTTGTTGTTAGATGCATGATTACTTTGGTAGTAGCCAAAGGTTGAAATTTTTAGTTTGGTGGATGTAAAAAATGCATTCTTGCATGTTGATTTGCAAGAAGAAGCATATATGGTGATGGGCGCATTTCACAACCTTCTATTTTTCCATGTGAACCTCCTCTTAGAATCACGCAAGGTGTACATAGCTTTTGGGTGCATAGTTTAAGCCTTATATAGGAACCAATGTTTATAAAGGCTTGCACATTTCTACCAAATAAGAGTGATCTACTTTTCCCTTAAGAAATTCTTTTCTAGAAGTAATCCTCTTTGGGAATATTTATCTACAATATTTCTAGCATTGGGTTCGGATGGATTCGGAGGTGAGCCACATGACATTAAAAAACCTTGCAGTGGTGCATAAGAGTCTTCTCACATTTAAGGAAATGGTGTCAAGCATACAAGAAAGTCAATATGAGGACAAGGGGATATGAATACATCTTCTATAAAAAATTCAAAGTTGTCAGTCACTTGGAGCCAAGATCTTTCAAAATGAAAAGAGGTGGGGTCAAGCTTGGACACCCGTCTTTGAGTATTTTAAGAAATACTCCAATAACTCTCCCATGTGGTGCATACATCTATTCTCTTTTTCTTGTCTCTTATATTTTTCTCATTTCATGCATCTCACTTTTCCTAGCCTATTAACTATGATATTTTTCTTTTTAATATTTGAAACTTCATAAATGAATGCATGCATGAAAAAAGCTGTCATCAAAAGAAGAAAAGGTAATAATATATTGGTGCACAAAAGGATTGTAACAAAGGCTACACCTACAATGGTGAAGATTTGAGACCTTTCTCAATTATTATTTGTCAATTATATTCAAAGCCTTTTTCTCCATGAATCTCTCTTAAAAGCAAGCTTCATCTCCTTTTGAAGGATGGAACATATTGTAAGAAGTGTATATACCCTTTCACATTCTCTCTCTATTCAAAACCTTATAAAACTATCCATCCCATATTGTAAAGCATCACATTATATTAGTAATATGGCATGTACAACTGTTGCTCACATTTTTCAACCTTTCTAGTTTACCTTCCCTTTTCTTATTGTTTTGAGAACCTCGACTATGAAGACTTATGCACACAAAATAACAAAATGTATTATGAAGGGAGACTTCATGCATTGTCTTACATCATCTAATGCATCATCTAATTTGGAGCTCTAATCAATCAAGATTATGCTTGATTAATTAGGATTAGTGGATAATATAATCTAACCCAGTGCCTATAAAAGGGGAACCCTTTGAGCCTTTAAGGGAGGACACATGTATTCCACTCTATCACCATTCTTACTATCTTTATTCTCTTCCTCTCCTTCACTACTTCCCCACCCCTCTCCACTCCACCATTCTTCTTTCTAGGGAAGGACAAAAAGCAAGCTTTTTAAGTGAGCTTTTTTGGGCGATCTCTATTTCTTATTCCACATAGTCTACTTATTCCACCTCTAGATATTTCCATCTCCACTTCCACCACCACCACCACCATGGCTTCCTCCACTACCATCGCTGCTGCCACTGTCACCATGATTACCTCCACTACCACTACCACTACCACTACCATTATCTCTGATGCCAGGGGGTATATTTCACGGTGGATTCCGTGAGGTTTTGCGGTGGATTCCATAAAATTTTATTATCGGGGCTCATACTCAAGGTGAATTCTTTGTGCGAAAAGTCGAGGGGACGCCTATCCTTTTCGGGCGTCTTGTTAATTTAATGTGCAAGTGGGTGATTTCGCAAAATATATATTTAAATTAATAGATGTTTATAAGTTTAGAGTGTGCACTTGTAATAAATTAAGTTTAGGATTGAGTTCTAACCAATTTATTTATTTTGTAGCTGAAGACTGCTAGGTATTCACTTTTGTGGGTTTAATTTTATTATTTTTCTAACAATTGTGAATGCTTCAGTTGATGTGTAGAGCAAGCAACGGTAGCATTGGGAAGCATTGGAGAATAGCGTGTATTCAAATTATTATCAATTTTTGATGAGCGTGCATCTTAGGCATAGTGCCAATATTTTGACGCACTTATTTATTAAAAGTGCTTGATATTTATTCATTATTTTTGTATGCGCATGGGCGCACGATTTAAATATTTGTATTGGACATTGTATTTGGGTACTGCTCGACTCCTTGGGTGCCCAATAGCTTTAATTCTTTAGTGGGACAAAAGCAAACACAAAAGCTAAAGCATGCTAATTGTAAATTGGGTTATTTTTTGAGCTTGAAGATGAATAATATATCAAATACATGCTTTGTGGAGCGCTCACACAAGGCATGGGGAAAAATTGTACCCAATTAGTCTCTTGCTTCATGTCGTGCAAGCTTTCTTATTTGTTTTTTGTGCAAAAGTAGAGTTCTTTTGTCCTTGGGGACCTTTCGACGCTCACTACGTACGCATACGACGTTCGATCTATGCACCAGTGGTATCGGAGCGAAGCTGAGATCGAGAGCTTCCAATCGCTTACCATCTCGCGCGAAGGCGGAGCTCGTGGAATGATCGAGCTCTACAATCAGTCTCGTGGTAAATGGTCGATACCAGCGTGCTCTTGGCAGTCAAGAACCCCTTGTTATACACTCAGATCGCGAGGGACCGGCCTCTGCAAGGCGGAGGACCACGCAGAAAGCTCCTACAACAAGTCGTTGATTTCTTCTGTCCCCAGATAAGAAATTTCTATCAATTGCCATTAAAGCTTGGAGTATAAGCTTAGAAAGCTTTAAGGGAAGCTTTAAAAAAGCTTAAATCATCATTTTTTTTCCTTTAGTGGCGGTAGTAGGTACTGCACATCACCGAAACGGACTATAACGTCCTCTTGTCCTAAAAAAAAATCACGATTTATAAAAAAAAACTAAAGCTTTAGAATTCTAAAGGTTTTAAAGCTTCCAAGCTTCAACTCCAATTACTTACCATAGCGGCAGTTCCTATTCGATTACACACGAACCTATTTTCAATTCTCTGGAAGCCCCTGTTCACACCTGTGGACTGACAGAACCAAATTCCAGTGAACAGTTGGCAACACGCAGTCTATACGCAAGATTATCTTCTTGGAAGACGACCGTGATATCAAATTTCACAATCGCAAAGGAGAGATACTACAAAAAGCCAAATTAAAAAAAAAAACCTTGTAAACCCGACTTTGAGCTATGCTCATCCCACTAACAAGGTTTCGAGTGTGTGAGGTCTTTTGGAATTTTGTAGGATGTCTGATTAAACCATGGAAGATTTTATGGCTGAAGGTGACCTACCCGAACCAATGATGGAGCAAAAACTGGATTTGATTATGATGCAGCTTCAAGAGGAACGAAGAGCACGACAAACCTTGCAAGCTCAATTGGCAATCTCCAACGATCTACCGCCGACCAAGATGGATCACAACCTGAAGATCTTATATGACGTACGATCGATGCAACACTTGAAGCGCAATCTATTTGGAAAGAAACAAAGATAAGTAAAAGAAACTTCAAATTTTGTACTTTCAATGGATCACGCGATGGAAAGATTGTACTTGCTTTTATCAGTCAATTTGATGATTATTTCCATGAAGAATCATATGCTGAGAAAGACAAAATTAAATGTGTCACTAACCATCTAGTTGACCGAGCATCCCTATGGTGGACTGTTGTCCGCAAAAGCATTGATTGTCCCACTACTTGGGAGACTTTCCAAAAGGAAATTTTGTAGAATTTCCTTCCACCCCAATTCCACGAAAAAGCAATCAAACAATGGGATCTTCTACAACAAGGGGATTGTGAGCCTATTTCACAATATACTGAGCGTTTTTGGAACGCTTTATTGCAACTACGAATGCTCGAAGATGTACCTATAGCAACCCATAAACACAAGTTTATGTCTGGCTTACTTGGACATTTTTATGCGGAGGTCAATATGTTCAAGCCAACAACTCTCAAAGATGCAATTTCCTTGGCCCATGACACTGAAGACAAAATTCGAGGACGAGATAAGCGACCACAACAATTTCAAACTAATGGTAACTTTGGTTCAAAACAATTCAATTCAAAATTTTGAAGATTCAATCAAAGTCTTTTTCTTTCATCTTCATTCCGTAAATCTTGGACACGACCACCTGCTTTGCCATCAAACACAAATTCAAACCCTAAGCCATCTCTCCAGTCAAATCCCAACATTCCTAAACTTCCTGCCATTACCAATAATGTATCCAAAGCAAAACCCATAGTTTGTTACAAATGTCATCAACCTGGACATCTAGCGACCAATTGTTAATTCAAAAAGCCAACTGTTCATATCAATTACTTGGGAGCAATAGAAGATGAAGAATGTGAAGAGATGTTGGATTTCACGGAAGACGATGACGACATTGGTACTACTTCAGATACTTTGCCAGGTATGCCAAATCCCCATTTCTTATTAACAATGAAATGTCTTGTGCATGGTAAATAAAAGACTATTTTACATGATGATGGGAGCACACACGACTTTATTTCTACAAAATTGGTCAAAGAATTGAATTTACATATTGTTTCTACACATTATCGCATCAAGGCTGCATTCCTAAGTACGAGATATAATGGAACACAAGAGGTGCATGATTTAGAAATTAAAATTGGTGATTATACTGAACGAAGAAATTTCTTAGTTGTGCCTTTGCAGTCTAGTGACATTATCTTAGGAATGCCTTGGTGACATCAATACAATCCTGATATAGATTATTCTACGCATTCAATGAAAATCCATTCTTAAGGAAAACAAATCACATTGCATGGTATGCACACTCTCAATAATTTTCCATTACTTACCCATACTCAAGCTAAATGTACATTATGAAAAAGTAGCAAATCTTATTTAATATGGGTGAATGAAATCAAAGCTAAAGAAAACCAGATGCATCCTAGGCACGCACAATTCTTTTCCCAATTTCAAAATTGTTTTGCTGCTGATTTACCACCTGGATTACCACCTGTACGTCCTAAAGATCACAAGATAGACTTAATTCTTGAATCACAACCACCATGTAAAGCACCATATAGACATAATCAAATTGAATAGAAAGAAATTTAAGCCCAAATTGAAGAATTACTAACCCGAGGACTAATTAGACCTAGTAGTTCTCCATTTGGTGCACCTGTCTTATTAATGAAGAAGAAAAACAATACCTATCGCATGTGCATTGATTATCGTGCCCTAAATAAAATTACTGTTAAGAATAGATATCCAATTCCTAGGGTAGATGATCTTATGGACAAGCTACAAATATCTGCCATATTCAACAAGATAGATCTTAAATCTGGATATCATCAAGTAAGATTGGATACATTTGATATATTCAAAACTGCATTTAGAACACAATTTGGACAATATGAATTCTTGGTTATGCCTTTTGGTTTAACTAATGCACTAGCCACATTCAGTTGTATGATGAATCACATATTTTTGAAGCATCAGCATTGTGTCATTGTTTTCTTTGGTGACATATTGGTTTTCAGTAAAAATGAGAATGAGCATTATGAACATTTGTCTTTGGTTTTTAAATTATTAAAAGAGAATCAATTATATGCCAATCTAGAAAATAGTGAATTTTTCCAAGCAGAAATGGAATATTTAGGATATATTATTTCATATGAAGGTATTAAAGTTGACCCTAAAAAGGTAGAAGTAATTTTAAATTGGCCGATACCCAAAAATGTGCATGAATTACGTTCTTTCTTAGGTCTTGCTAGCTTTTACAGAAAATTTTTGAGGAATTTCTCATTGCTTGCATTACCTTTGACAAAATTATTAAAGAAAGGCATCGTGTATAATTGGTCTGACAATTAACAAAAGTCATTTGATTTACTGAAACATGCTTTAACTCATGCTCCTGTATTACAATTACCTGATTTCAATATACTATTTTTCTTAGTAGTTATTAATGCTAGTGGATTTGGAATAGGAGCAGTCCTTATGCAAGATTCTCATCCCATAGCCTACTCTAGCTGCAAATTTAAACCCCCTGAACTTAAGTATTCTACCTATGACAAGGAATTGCTAGCTGTAGTACAAGCTTTACGTCAATGGAAACATTATTTAATGGGATCTGGATTCATGATCAGAACTGACCAACAAACCATTAGACATCTCCTTAGTCAACCACAAATATCTGACCGACACATTAAATGGGTTGCTTTTATTCAAAATGTTCATCCACTTATACAATATCAACCTGGAAAAGAGAATGTTGTTGCCGATGTTTTAAGTAGAAGACCGACTATTCACAATAATTCTGTGATATCATTTGACTCTCTTCTCCCTATGAAAGATACTTATGACCAATATCCTACTTTTCAAGCTGATTGGAATAAACTAGTTGCAAATAATTGGATTCCTATTGATTCATTATCTTACACTAATGGATTTATGTTTTATGAAAAAAGAATATGTGTGACTGTTCCATTTCGATCATTTGTTTTGCATGAAATTCATTGTCCCCCATACCAAGGTCATAGAGGAATTATATCTACTTTGCGTACATTGATTGAAGATTTTTATTGGCCACACATGGACACTGATGTATCTAATTTTGTATCTAAATACCTAATTTGTCAAAGAGTTAAAAGACACAATGGTAAACAATATGGTTTATTAATGCCTTTATCAATTCCAGCACGACCATGGGAACAGATTTCAATGGATTTTATCATTGGTTTACCTAATACTAAAGCTAATCATGACATGATTTGGACTATTGTAGATAGGTTTAGCAAACAAGCATATTTTATTCCATGCAAGAAAACCTTAACTGCATCTCAAGCTGCTCAACTGTTCTTGAAAACCGTTTTCACTAGCCATGGTTTGCCAAAAGTTATTATTTCTGATCGTGACTCTAGATTCTGCAATAATTTTTGGATTACTTTGTTTGCTAACTTAGGAACAAAGATTGATTTTTCATCTCATTTCATCCAAAAACAAATGGTCAAACAGAAGCTACTAACAGTACCATTTTAGATCTTTTGCGTGCATATACAATTTCAAAATCGCAAACATGGGATACATATTTACATTTACTTCAGTTTGCATATAATAACACACCACATATAGCTACACAGAAAGTACCATTTGAAATTATTTATGGATATCGATTGCCTATACTTGTTGCATCATTGTCAAACAAAGTTCAAACTGCTGATGATATTGCTAACATGCATGCTACTATTTTTGATGAAGTTAAAGATATGATTGCTAAAGCCCAACAATCATACACAAAACAAGCTAATAAGAAAAGAAAAGCTATGAGTTTTTGTCAGAGAGAGAACTAGGGAGAGAGAAAGAGGAGAGAGAAAGTCTGCAGAGGAGAGAGAAAGACTGTAGGAAGAGAGAGAATAAGAGTGACGAGGAGAGAGAAAGACTAGTTTTGGAGAGAGAAAGACAGGAAAGATGAAGAAGCCATGGAAGCTTAGAGCAAGAAGGGAGAGAAAGATTGTAAATGTATTGATTTGTCAAAAGATGTGAAAAATTACAACTTCTCTCCTTATATACCAATGTCTGTATGACATGGCATATTATTAACATCCTAACTATTCCCAACTTCTTACAATCCATCCCTTCCCAAAAGTTTTTGTCCTAAAAAACAATCCTAGAAAGAGCTAAAGAAGAGATGGATAGAACAGAGTACTACTCTGTTTTACAGCTTTACAAATGGGAAATGAATGAAAAATTATCATTACAAGGGCTGAATTTGAAGAACGGAAAGAGGACCCAACTATATACATGATTTGAAGAACTTCAGAAGCAAATGGAGCCATAGAATCTTCAACAAATAATTCCAGAAGAAAGTAGACAGCTTGCTGAATAAACAGTCCCTGCTGGGCCAAATCTGCCATAACTTTTGATAGAAGTGTCCAAATGAGATGTACCACATATCAAAACGAAGCTCTTGAAGAGTACTTTAAGCTCATGTAGATAGCTTAATTCTGAAAATGAAGTACGATAAAAACTGTTCTAAAATAGCGTGCTGTCCTGAACCAGTCTGCATCAATACTAGCTCCATAAGCAATAGGCTTCAGCCAACCAATGTGTCCCTCAAGTATGGATACTCATCCAATATTGAATCAGGTCTCCAAGAAGCCTCTTCAGAGGGTAAACCTCTCCATTTAATCAAATATTCCACAATAGAACGTGATCGAAGCTTCTTTTCACGCTGACCTATAACAGCCTCTGGGATGTACTGAACAAGACCATCTTCATCAATAGGTGGCAGCTCATCAACTATATCCACTGGATCACCATAATAGGGCTTGAGCTGACTAACATGGAAGACGTTATGAATCTTTGTAGAAGAGGGGAGCTCTAGTTTGTATGCCAAATCTCCAATCCGCTTAAGGATCCTGTAAGGGCCATAAAATCTGTGGGCAAGCTTATTACTGGATCCATCTTTCAATGTAGAGTACTTAGATTTGGGCACCTTCAATAAAACCAGCTCTCCTTCTTGGAACTCTAAAGGCCTCCTCTTCTCATCAGCATACATCTTCATCTAATCTTGAGCCTTCCTTAGATTCACCTTGCATTGCTGAAGAAGGGTCTGCATTCTTTTCAACTCTTTCTTCCCATGAGGGTTGATCTTTTCATTAAAAATGACTGTGGGTAAGGGCACCTTGTAACCATATAAAGCCTCAAAGGGTGAAACTCCTATGCTTGCATGAGTGGAATTGTTATAAGCAAACTTAGCCAGGTGTAACCAAGAATCCCATGAGGTTTGGACATCATAGCAAAAATGGCGAAGATAAGTCTCCAACCATTTATTAACTCTCTCTGTCTGTCCATCAGTTTGGGGATGATAAGCCGTAGATGGAGCCAACTTAGTACCCATAGATGTAAATACCGCTTGCCAAAAGTTACTCATAAACTTTGAGTCCCTATCATGGACAATCACCTGCAGTAATCCATGTAATCTGAAAATATGCTCCATAAACTGGTTGGCCACTTGAGAAGCAGTAAACTGAATTTTTGTTGGGATAAAATGAGCTGCTTTGGTGAGTCTGTCAACCACCACATAAATACTATTCCACCCCTTCTTGGTAGTAGGTAAGCCAGTGATAAAGTCCATAGTAATATGAGTCTATTTACCCGTAGGAATAGGCAATGGCTGCAATAAACCTCCTGGCTTATGGGTGCTATCCTTATTTTGCTGACAAGGCATACACTTCATAACGAAGTCCTTGACATCTTTCCACAGTCCTTTCCAATAAAAGCTCTTGCTGATCCTGTCATAAGTCTTGAAAACTCCCAAATGTCCAGCTAAAGGGGAAGAATGTAACTCCTCCATAATTTTCCGCTTGAAAGAAGAAGTAGAGGAAATAACAATCTTGCCCTTCCACCAAATAAGACAATTTTTAAGCTGGTAATGTGAGTTTTCTTCCATAAGACCTTGTTGTAATTTCTGAAAGATTTGGCTGAATTCCTCATCTAAGAGATATGCCTCTTGTAGCTCTTCAATCCAATCACTACGTAATTCTGTCATGGCTGACACTTTGCAAGCCCACATACGAGAAAGAGAATCAGCCACTATGTTATCTTTGCCCCTTGTATGAGTAATGTCAAAGTCATAATTTTGTAATGTTGCTACCCATCATCGTTGCTTTGGAGTGAGATTTGACTGAGTAAGGAAATACTTGAGTACTCGATGATCATTATGTACTCTGAATCGGCTGCCATATAAGTAATGGTGCCATTTCTTGATTGCATGCAGGATAGCCGACATTTCCTGATCATAAACATTCATGGCCATCTCCTTATCTGTAAGCTTACAGCTTTCAAATGCAATTACTCCATGCTCCTGAAGCAAAATAGTCCCAATGCCACGGCCACTAGCATCACACTGTATAGTAAACTCTTTAGAGAAATCCGGGCATACAAGAATAGGAGCAGAAGTAAGTAATTCCTTTAACTGGTTGAAGCTGCTATCTGCAAAGCTGTTATCTGCAAGAGCATCCCAAAAGAAAGCCTCTTTCTTCAACCTGTCAGTTAAAAGGGCTGCAATTGCCGCATAATGCTTTATAAATCTGCGATAGAATGAAGATAGACCAAGAAATCCTCTAAGAGAGGTAGTAGTAGTAGGCATTGGCCAATCTTTTATGCATTGCACCTTCTTGGGATTAGCCTATATTCCTTTTTCACTGACTATATGTCCCAAGTATTCCACTTCAGTCTGCATGAAAGAACACTTCTTCTCCTTAGCAAAAAGCCTATGATGTCTCAACACATCAAAAACCTTCCTCATATGTGACAAATGATCCTGTAAAGTCTTGCTATAGATCAAAATGTCATCAAAGAACACCAAGACAAACTGAAAGAGGAAAGGTTGCAGAATCTTATTCATCAGGCTTTGAAAGGTAGCTGGAGCGTTTGTAAGGCCGAATGGCATCACCAAGAAATGGTAGAGCCCACGATCAGTCCTAAAAGCAGTCTTGACTTCATCACCCTCTCTCATGCGAATCTGATGATACCCTGATCTCAAATCAATCTTCGTGAAGAATCGAGCCCCCTTAAGCTCATTAAGCAAATCATCTATCCTGGGTATAGGATACCTGTTCTTCACTGTTATCTTATTGAGATCCTTGTAGTCAATGCACATTCTAAAAGATCCATCTTTCTTTTTGACTAACAGGACTGGGGATGCATAAGGTGAGGAACTTGGTTCAATGAATCCCATTTCAAGAAGCTCTTTGATTTGCTTGGCTACTTCCTCTCGTTCACATTTTGATAGTCTGTAAGGTGGCTTATTGATTGTCTTTGAGTTGGGTTCCAAATCAATGGGGTGATCCACCGCTCTCTTAGGAGGCAATGAAGTAGGTACTTCAAATAAATCTCTATACTCCTCAAGAAGAGCTGTCAAGGCTGGATGGTTTGCTGAATTATTGGGCTGATCCTGTGTTTCTTTGTTCAAATGCAATACAGATATCTGTGAGCGCTTCTTGTACTCTTTCTTGAGTTGTTGAATGGTGATAAGCTGAAAATCAGATCTACTAGGGATTCCCTGTAAACGGATGAGCTGTCCATTGGAGAAAAACTCCATATATAACTGTGAGAAATCCATAGTAATCCTGCCTAAGGTCATCAACTAATCACAACCAAGTACAATATCTATGGGCCCCATTTCCAAAGTGATCAGGTTTACTTTGACTTCAAAATTTTCAGCCATCTGCAAAGAAACCTGTGGGCAAATATGTGTGCTTGTTTCCTCTTCACCATTAGCCACTTGTACTCGAATGGGCTGTTGTAAGTCGGTGGGAACACAATTCAACTTGTACATAATAGATTTATTGACAAAACTGTGAGTACTGCCACTATCTATCAAGATGAACACTGGCTTTCCACATATGCTTCCCTTCATACGAAGTGTATTAGGGCTCTTAGATCCCGTCCAAGCATCCATAGAGTTAGAACAATTAGTGGCAGCAGGCAACTCATTACAAAATCCACCAGGATCAAATGGAATATCACCGCCTGGATCAAAAGGAAAAGAGTCAGATGGATCATAAAAGTACTCCTGTCCACCATCATCCTCGAAATCTTCATTTTCAGCATTGATTGTGACTGCATTAGCTTCATTTATGTCATTTTCAAAGTCCTCAAGAACTAGCATACTCTGAAACTTTGGCTTGGCATTTTTGTATACACACTTTGAAGCATGGTCAGGAGTATACTTTTCTCCACAGTTGAAGCATAAGCCTTTGTCCTTTTCTTTCCTTGTAAAGATCCATGGGAATATTTTTGGAATTTGTATTGGCTGAAGTGGACTTAGGCTTGTTGTCACCCTGCTTAAATTCAACCTTTGGACTGTTTGCTGTCCTGAAATTGCTTTGAAGCCTAGAAGCATTAAATGGAGGATAAGTTGGTACTCGTAAGCTCCCACTAGGCATATGATTGCTGCCATAAATATTACCAACTTGCCCTTGCTTTAAGACAGTCCTTGGCTGTCCATAACTTGGCTAAAATGAAGATTCTTTCCTATACTTTCTTCCATAGCACTCTGCAAGCTCAATAGCCTTGAAAAGTGAAGTAGGATTCTGTGCCATAACATCAGTTGACAAGGATGGTTCTAAACCATACATAAACTTGTGTAACTTGACCTCATCACTGATGCTTTCCACATACATGGTCAAGTTGAGGAATTGATTTGTATATTCTCTTACACTTAGGCCCCTTTGTTCCAAACCATACCATCTTCGTGCTAGCTTCTCTTTTTCAAGAGGCGAAACAAAGACTTCAGCCATAAGTGCCTTGAAAGCTTCCCAATTCTCAATAAGTACATTCTCTTTTTTGATATACCTCCACCAAGTGTGGGCAAATCCTTCTAAGTGCAAGGAGGCAAAGTGTATCTTTATATCATCAGTTTTAGGAAATATGTCAAAATAGGACTCCATCTTAGAGGTCCATTCCTCTAATTCTGATGGTGAAGATGACTGGCCATTGAATTTGGATAAAACAATTTTGTCCTTGAATTCTCTATCATGAAAGGGTTGCTGTCCCAAAACTGGCTGATCAGGATTTCCAAGTACAGAACCTCCAAATTGAGACTGAAATCTTCCAACAGGTGGCTGAGAATTACCATGTAATCTTCCTGTTGGTAAAGCACTCCTAGAATGCTGAGTATGCAGTCCAAAAGCTTGAGTATTGGCTCCGTTCAAACTGCCCAAATAGTCATCATGCCTTTGTGAAGCTTCTCCTACTTCATACTGACTATTTGGAATACCTCTTCTTCCAATGATTCCATCTCCATGACCATTTTGGTTGGATGGCTGAAGTGGGACTGAAGGGTCACTATTTGAACAAGCCTTCTCATTAGCTTCTTTTGATGCCACTTGTAATTGTAAAAGTTTAGAGATTTGTGCCATGAGTAAGTCGTTGGATATTACCAACCTATCAACAGAAGCCTTGGTCTGATCAGTAGATTGAACCATCAGATCCATTCTTGACAGCATGGCCTCATGTCGCTCTCTATGCCTTAGTTCATGGGCACACAAAGTATCATTGAGTATACTAATTTCTCCTTGTTGTTGAAACTCTTCAAGGTTCTCTTGAAGTGTACTTTCCATCATGGAATCCCTGATTTGCTGTGCATAATCCTCCTGGACCTTATTTTTGCCTTTATGTCCTGCCATACTAGTGCAGTCCTGCAGTACCCCCTGTCAGTAAAACGGCTATAACTTTGGCTAGGAAACTCTGATTTCAGAACTTTTTTGTGCAAATCGAAGCTAACAATGCCCTCTTCGAGATGAGCTATAGCACGCTATAATAGGTTTAGGACAGAAAATTCTGTAGCTGAATTTCAGAGTCTGAACTGTCCAGTCCTGCACCCTGTTTAGACCTGTAAGTGCCCTGTTTTGACCTTGTAATGCAAGAGAGTAACCTCAAATGGCTACCAAACCCTGCAAAGGGGTATATGGGACTTGTGGGTACCCTGTAGTACCTACACCTGTGCTTCAGCAATGAAGGGTGTACCTGTATCCACCTATAAATACCCTGTGGGTGACCTGTAAATTTCCTGTTTTACCCTGTTTTAGTCCAGTAGGTACTTGAGTCGTTGGAAAGTCTTCAATCTTCAATCCTCCACTCGTTGTACTTGTGTGAGGGATAAAACGGCAGGACAGGCTCCCTACACGGGCTCCAAATCACCGGGAGGTGGGCAAAGTTCCCCCCGGATCGGTTGGTTGCACCCCTTCGGGATCTTCGATAGTGAGGGAGGGTCACCTCTCTTTTGTCCCACTATCTCCCCCGGCATCCACCTTTTTCCTCGGTGGGAATATCAACATGGCAGAGGCTAGTGTGCTAAGCAATCAGCATGATATGCAATTCAAAAATATCCATTTAGCCTTTCATGAGATGCAATTGATTGAGATAAGAAAACTTGAGATGGGAGAAGGGTTTTACCTATGCAATTCAGTGACTCAGTGATTGTTAGTACTTACCCTTTTACAATTTTCCAATTTAGGCAAAAGAGAATCAACCAATCAATTGGATTAGAGTAAACAAAGGTACCAATCAATGTATTCAGTCTCAATAAGATTCAAGTGTTATGCTAAAATCTCAGATTGAGGCCTTTAATTCACTGATTGAAGCTAATATGCATTAGGCAAGCATTGCATTCATGAATAGATGAATTCAAGCAAAGGTTGGCTGAGAATTTGATGAAAATGTTCAATTCTTTAATCTCTCAGTCAAATGGCTTGAGCTCAGCAATTGGATTAATGAGAGAGATTAAAAATTGAAGAGAAATACCTTGACATGGCTGAAAATGACTTGCCAAATGCTTGATAGGGCTCCCGGTTGTCCAATGTTAGCAAAATAATCCATAAGGCTTGCTTATCTGATGGTTGAGACCAATCTTGAAGCTTCAAATGCTTGAAATTGAAGCATTAAACCCGTTTCCCCCAAATTTTTGCTCCATAGAAGCTCTTGATCCTCAATCTTTAGCCATTCCGTGCTTAATCCTTGCAATTTGTTGAAGAATCCTTGCTGAAATGATTCCACGGGCCAAAAGGATGAAGAATCTTCAAGAAATTGTCAAGAAATGGAAGCTTGGGCTGAAGCTTTCATGGCTGCCCATGGACTGTTCATGCAGGGTTTCAAGAGAGTGAAAAGCTGAGAAATATAGCTCTATTTTGGAGTAAACACACCAGAACCTTGAGGGAATCACTGCCAATGATGAATTAGAAGCACCATAGCTGAAGATTGGCTGAGAACTGAAGGAGAACAGGGCTGGAAAAATCAGCGCAAATTTCGGGCTACTGTCCAGGCCACGTGGCAGCTTCAACAGGGCATGAAATGGTGCTCTACTTGTTGCATTTGATGTCTAAAGTGCCATTGTGCAGGCCATTGTTGATGGAGAGCAAAGATCAGTGAGAAAAGAAGAGATCTCAGCCAGCAAACTCCGTTGGGCAGAGCTTGAAGAAAGAGGAAAGGAAGACCTCTTTTGAAAAGTAACTGTAGTTTAGTCTCTAACTAAGCTCGGTTAACCATCTTTTACCCTCGTTACCTCCATTTTTGCATGAAATTTGATGACGTCCAGCCATTTAAGCCTTTACCCACCATATCTGACCTTGGATATCTCCAGATGTAGTCATTTGCTAACTGTGGTTGTCCTGCAGCACTCCACGAGTCACTGTCTTGTACCATTTTTGTCTGAAATTGGTTTTGAAATAGGAAAATAGGAGTGAAAATGGAAGAAAATAATGGATCAAAGACTGAAGCTCTGATACCACTTGTCAGAGAGAGAACTAGGGAGAGAGAAAGAGGAGAGAGAAAGTCTGCAGAGGAGAGAGAATAAGAGTGATGAGGAGAGAGAAAGACTAGTTTTGGAGAGAGAAAGACATGAAAGATGAAGAAGCCATGGAAGCTTAGAGCAAGAAGGGAGAGAAAGATTGTAAATGTATTGATTTGTCAAAAGATGTGAAAAATTACAACTTCTCTCCTTATATACCAATGTCTATATGACATGGCATATTATTAACATCCTAACTATTCCCAACTTCTTACAGTTTTAACGTTGATGATTATGTTTAGTTATGAATTGAAAAGCGAAGATTACAAAGTGTTGACAAACACCCCGTTGTAAAATTAGCCCCTAGATTTTATGGACCATTCAAGATCATTCACAAAATCAATGACAATGCATTTAAACTAGAATTACCACAACACTGGAAAATCCACAACACCTTCCATATCAGTTTATTACGACCTTTTAGAGGATAACTACCTGTACACCCTGTCTATGAAAACCCTCCTTTGCTAAAAGAAGAAACTGAAATCCTTGAGCCTGAAACTATTCTAGATATTGACTTTATGACCACTAGAACTGACCGTAGATATTCTAGATATTTGGTTAAGTTAAAAAATCATCCTGTTGAAGAGGCCCAATGGATGCACGCTCGAGACCTAAGTGCTTTCCCCACACTGCAAGCTCCAGATTGAGCTAATAGCAATTGAGGACAATTGCTATCCCACCCCGGGGGTATGATGCCAGGGGGCATATTCCACGGTGGATTTCGTCAGGTTTTGCGGTGGATTCCATAAAATTTTATTACTGGGGCTCATACACAAGATGAATTCTTTGTGCGAAAAGTCGATGGGGACGGATATCCTTTTCGGGCGTTTTGTCAATTTAATGTGCAAGTGGGTGATTCCATGGCGAGTGATTCTGCAAAATACATATTTAAATTAATAGACGTTTATGAGTTTAGAGTGCGCACTCGTAATAAATTAAGGTTAGGATTGAGTTCTAACCAATTTATTTATTTTGTAGCTAAAGACTGCTAGGTATTCACTTTTGTCGATTTAATTATTATTTTTCTAACAATTGTGAATGCTTCAGTTGATGTGTAGAGCAAGCAGCGGTGGCGTTGGAAAGCATTGGAGAATAGCGCGTATTCAAATTATTATCAATTTTTGATGGGCGCGCATCTTAGGCATGGCGCCAATATTTTGACGCGCTTATTTATTAAAAGCGCTTGACATTTATTCATTATTTTTGTATGCGCGTGGGTGCACGATTTAAATATTTGTATTGGACATTGTATTTGGGTAACGCCCAACTCCTTGGGCACCCAATAGCTTTAATTCTTTAGTGGGACAAAAGCAAACACAAAAGCTAAAGCATGCTAATTGTAAATTGGGCTATTTTTTGAGTTTGGAGATGAATAATATATCAAATACATGCTTTCTGGAGCGCTCACACAAGGCATGGGGGAAAATTGTACCCAATAAGTCTCTTGCTTCATGTCGTGCAAGCTTTCTTCCTTGTTTTTTGTGCAAAAGTAGAGTTCTTTTGTTCTTGGGGACCTTCCGGTGCTCACTACGTGCACATACGACATCCGATCTGTGCACTAATTGCTCCATGTCTTTATTCTCTCAGTCTCTTTGTACATGCAATTTCTCCTACACACACACACACACACACACAGAGCTCAGTACTCAGTCAGTCACTCTTCGTGTTTCTCTCTCTCTCTCTCTCTCTCTCTCACTTTCTCTCTCATGCATACGATCAGTCCACATTGTATAATAATGTCTCACATCGGATTATGGCATATGTTGTAACAAACACTTCTCTTAAATCCTATATATATCTCATAATGCGAATGCTTGTGTGGCCACTCTATGTTTTTAGAACTTTAATTGCAATGGATTGATAGCTCCCTCCCCTCTCCCCTCTCCCCTCTTCCTCTCCCCTCCACTCTATGTTTTTAGAACTTTAATTGCAATGGATTGATAGCTCCCTCCCCTCTCCCCTCTCCCCCTCCCCCTTCCATTAATGAATTTGATATAAGACAATTCATACAAGCAATCCAAATGTACATTTATATTGCGTTAACTTTGGCAATAGTGCTTTTGCTTGACAAATTAAGAGAGAGAAGGTCACCAAAGGCTTGTCAAAAATTTGACATAAGCTATCCAATTGAATTGTATAAAAGTATTTTCTCGATAAAATAAAATGCAATTGTACTAAGAGGTAGTGTTGGCGTTGCATTGCTAGTCATAGTTAGGTGGTGTTGAAAAAGTTATGTTGCTTCCAAATACAATGTGCAAGTTTTCTTCAATGAGTGTGGATTGGTATAAAAACATATTGGCATTTGCATTTGCATCCAATCCAAACACTTGGAGGTACACATAGTGTAGGTGCTTGCATGCCAAATACACTTTTCTTTCTATGACATGGTCTATGAAATCCCAACAAGTACATGTTGGATTATTTGCAATGTGAACATCATAACACTCTTGCAAGACACTTGAGTTGGATGTCTCTAGTTTGAGGAGCTCATGCTTCAAGGGCTTTACCACTATGTGGCCCTTCATAGTTGCATCTAGAGCCATTGCTAAGTCTATCCTTTTCCTTGCAACTTGTGAAACACCTCTTCAATATCTACATGAGCCCTTGTTTAGCATCCACCTCTTGTGACACATTTTGTAAAACAAATCCACCACTCTCCAACATGTGGATTTCTTTTGCTGTCAAATTTGTGCCTCATGCCAATGGCCATACTTGTGGAACCTTGGGTGGTGCGTGATGAATAGAAGAACAAATGTTCCATGTATGGTCCACACTATCATTACAGAACCATATGAATTGGTACCGCATTCCATGTTGATTGCTAGCTTCTCATCTTTAGCTAGATCACTCCATGATGTGCCCAAATGAAAATGAAGATACCCCACGTGTTGTGTTTTCGATTGGTTTTTTGCATTTTTACTCTCTAGCTCCCAACCATCCTTGACATTGTACACGATTGTGAGATGGAATCCTTCTTATATCTCAAATAGTGTCATGGAGGACTGTCTCCATCATCATTTCCTCTGAAGAATTCGGTGATACTACCCTTGATTGGTCGGAAGGCAAAGATTCCTCAATGTTTAGTTTTCTTGTGTCCTTTGTTTTAGGTATGTTTTTGGTCACAAAGTCAGGCTGGTGAGAGGCGTTGGCTTCCTCTAACCCCACTTTCCCATCAACCTTATGTTTTCTTGCTACAGTCACATTGTCCCCTTGAAAATCAAGACATTGATGCAATTCATTCCTCTTGCCACCTCCTCACCTGTCCTTCTTGCTGTTGCTTGAAATGTGTGGCTAATTTCTCGTTGTAGTCGACTCAAAAGCTTCTTTGCACTGGGTCCTACACCATGGAACTTTCCACCAATGAATGCATGCCATTTTGTGTTTTGTACTAGAGCATTGGCCAAATCACTAAAACATACATCATACAAGCTGATAGATCCCTTGAATCACTCCCCTAATAACCAACTTGTATGCATTGGCATATGAGCAATGTCCTCCACTACTCGGACAAAAATATAGCACGAGAGGGTATGGAGTGTGAGAAAATAAACGCACCACACATCACATTCTACTATTACGAATTAGTCTTACCCCGACAAAGTGTCACCTCCAACATGGATATCTGATATGCCACCAACTAAGAGAATAATCAATTGCTAGTATATTGCAATTGGTAACTTTCCCTGAGGCCCACCAAGCCCGAATGAATTGGTATTGTATTGTTGCATTATCTTTCATGGCTACACACCTCCACATGCATCACAAGCGCTTATGCTCATCTTGGAAACTCTTATGCACATATTATGATGTGTGTATTTGGAGTCTTTGTTCCCAATGAAATAAGCAAGATTTCTTCCTTCCTTGCATTACATTGTTTGGATCACCATCGAACACTATGTAGATGGCACTCCCGGTTGCCTTGTCTGCCTTGAATATTTGAAAATCAATGCTTGGGTGGCCACACTTCTCCATCACTTCATTCATCTTTGTACCAAAAAGAGCTTGTGCATTTGTATTCTCTTTCTTTATCTCACATATTTCCAGAGTCATCAATCTTACACACTATAGAAACACAAGACATGAATGGAAGACTAAGGAGAACTATGTTTGTTAAGTTCGTGTTGTGATGGTAGAATCGTGTAAGAGAAACTACCTTGGATCATACATATGTGCTGCCATGGTGGTCCAATCATTAATGGGATACACGTGGTTGAAGCATATCCAGCTATTGCATAGGTGCCCAGTGCCATTCCTTCGCATACGATTCACTAAGTCAACCCATGAGGTTGGCCCATTCGTTGACATTTTGAATATAAATCACATGCTATCATTGTCAACAACTTGCCCAAGAAATAGGCTACCATGGAAAAATATATTTGCACAACATTTCTTTAACTTGACGAGATTCAATTCCTTGATCACTCTCAGCACATGCTGTACAAACCATGTGTTTGAACTTGCATACACAGAATATTGATCTTCATATGCATGGCTTCTTAATGATATTTTTGGATGTGTTGTAGATGTTACCTGTTCCTTTGAATGAGTGGTTGGAGTTCCTTGAGCATCGTTGAGAGTTCAATGTCATACATAGAAACACCTTGCTCTCACAAACCATGACAATGGTCACTAGCCTTCTAGCCACAGTCATTTGCAGGTGTCAAGGTCCTATACTGCACTAAAGTCTCTTACCATGTCCTCTACGGTCTTTCGCACCTCTTTGATATTATCTTTGCACATTTCTCTTTGCACCTCATGGTTTTTTGTGCCTTGATGGATGAATAGTCTTGATATTGGGCTCGTTGACATCACATAATATACTACACACTCACACTTGGAGAGCAGGATGGGTATTGAGAGTGGAAAAAGACTGAAATTTTGACTGATTTTTGTTGTTTTTTAGGACTGAATGATTGATTTTTGATGGACTTAGAGTGATGTATGGTTGATAATGAAAGTATTTGAGAGTGTTTTGGATGATATTGATTATGTTTTGGAAGATCATGATGATTCTCAGTGGAAATATGAAGCTCTGTGAGGTTCTGATTGGTTCAATATACCTTTTGTATAGCTTTTGTTTTGTTATGACTATCTTCTGTATGAAGCATGGATTGATGATTGATGAAGATTGAGATCTTTTGAAAGCCTATTGAATAGTTTTTGATAGTTTGGAATGGTTTTAGTATGAGTTATGAGGTACTGATGACCTTCCGTAACCCTCTGTACACCTTTTGTAGAGCCTCTGTCTCTGCTCTGTCTCTGCTCTGTGACTGTTGTGTATCTGCTTTGGTACTGTACTATTCTGTAGATCTTCTGTAAGTGTTCTGTATAAAGTATGTGTGACTTTGGGAAAATTTTCTAACTTTTGGAAAGGATGAATCTAAGGTCAAAAGAGCTAAAACAAATGGAAGAAGCAGCTGCAGTGACAGTAGTGAGCTATGAAGGGACATTGTAGTGGCTCTGGTGCCTCTTCATATCAAACATACCTCTTGGGAGGTGCATCCATGACCTAAGAAGGATTATTGAGAGTTATTATGAGAGTATTGTAGTGAGGAGATGATGTACTATATATATATATATATATATATATATATATATATATATATATATATATATATATATATATATATATATATATATATATATATATATATATATATATAGAGAGAGAGAGAGAGAGAGAGAGAGAGAGAGAGAGAGAGAGAGAGAGAGCAAAAGATAGCCAATTCTATCAAAACAGTGTAACTATATATGAGAGATTGAGAGAGAAAACTATGAAGACATTGAAGATGAATACTATGTGATTGATTTCCATTCAAAGATGGTGTATTCTTTTATTTTCATTGTTCTATTGAAGGATTCTATGAAGATTATGGTTGATTCTATCAAATCCGTGGGAGATATCTACTATGATGCTAGGTGAAGATTTGCTGTTTTCTTTGTTTTGATGATCAAAAGAATGAAATAAAAGCTTGTTGATGTTACAAGATAGATTTTCTTGTAGTAGAATCCCCTTTTCCTTGGTGTTCCTCTTGGGGCTCCATGTTTTTGGTGCGCAACCGGGGAAACTTGCCATCAACAAGCATGAGAAGAGGTTGAAAATGAAGGAAATGGCATTGCCAAGAAGAGAAGAATTCAATGGATGTTTGCAAAGTTCCTTCTTCCACTGAAGATGGAGATTATCATTATCAAAGCCACTTTCCACAAGAAGTTCATTCCACAATGGCGGAAACATATCACCATCATGATGCATGCTCTATGTGGTGGACTGTTTCCTCTTCCTATTGAAGTAGCAGAAACTTGCATCTTGGTGGAAAATTGTTTGGGAACAAACTGAAGAGCAGAAACAGAGAGAATGACCATCCATAGAAGATTTGGCATTCATTGAGAAGTTTCCAGACATCATCAAGTGGGAGATCGTGAAGAAGCTTTAGGAGTCGTGATCTATGGAGGTTCACAAAAACAAGAAGGAAAAGAGTTGGAATTTGTTTGTGGATGCTCAGCAGCAAGATACGTGGGATGCTTGGTGCACTGACAATCTTCTGTTTATTCAATTAGCAACCCACTGAAAGTTGGTAGACAGAGTGTCTTTCACAACATACACTGTTGAAACTCTCAGAAGATGGCATTATTATAATGGCACAACAATGATCCTAAGAAGAATGAGTTTTGATACTTTTAGAATGGAATATCTCCCCCTCTGTAGTGTTTGAAAGTTGAATTCAGAGATGTTGAAAAGAAGGAAGTGGAAGAGATGTTGTCTAGAGAATCCCTTAGAGACTGAAGCCCCTCTCTGATTCTATCCTGTTGAGTACAGACCAACTGGTTGGAGCCAACCCCCTGATGAATGACGCAATCAAGAGGCAAGCATTAGAACGAGTCCAGAGGTACGTAAGAAGAGAGAAGGAAAAAATCAAAGCTAAGAACGAGCTCGCAGCAGAAGCTTCCTTTGACGCCCTAAAAGCACTCTTTACAGAAGTCCCCATGGCAACTCAAGGTCCCCTTCCTAGTCAGATTCGTCCTGGAAATATTGATGACTGGCCAGCAAATGTAGTCCCATTGCTAGTTTTTAAGGGAGAGTACAATGAAGACCATGATCTTCATGTAGCAGAGTTCATGGTAGCATATGTGGCTAACAATGCCAGAACCCCTAAGCATTGGTTAGCAATATTCCCCGCCCCTTTCAAAGGCGCGGCGTTTCAGTGGTATGAGAGACAAGTAGCAGGAAATTTTGGCACTTGGGACGACCTGAAGTTGGCCTTCCTCACTAAATTTAGGCGTGAAGGTTTTGAAGAGCAGATGGACTAACCATCATTCGGACGAAGGCATTCAGAAAGGAGTGTTTCTCAAGGGCCTACAACTAGAAGTTCGCAAGTTTGTGGAATTGAGGAGACCAATCAATCTGCAAGCTGTAGTGGAAGGTGTAAGATTGTATAACGAAGTTGAAGCAAGGCTGTCAATGACTCCAGGAAGAGGAGTCTTACCTCCTCCTATGCCAGGAATGGTATACCCACCAAATGCAGTCCCAGGGATAGTTCCCTACCCCTATCCCCAGATGCAAATAATGCCGCAGTATAATGCACCTAATCCATTGTGGTCATTATAGACGATAGTGCCTCAAATGATGGTTCAACCACAACAACAGTGGCCTCAAACAGTTCCTCCAATGGTGACTCAACAACAGTGGAATCCTACCAACTGGAATCAACAACCCCAAGTCTCAACAGGAGCTCTGAATCACAACCAGAACAGAGGACCCTCTAGATCGACCCAACCAATGTATGCAGTAATTACAGAAGCTTCCCAAAACCCTACTACAAGCACTTCAGGAGGTGAAAATCTGAAGGATTACTTATCCAACTCAGTTGCAAGTATCAAGAAAGAGCTTATGGATGTGATTACAGAGCAGCTACAGACGTTGAAGGTGAATACCGCCAATATATCCACTCCTGCGGGGGTTGGAAGAGATGTGATGCGCTCTAATACATGTTGCGAAAAGTGTCATCAAGCGGGGCATTTAGCCCACTGAATGTACCCAAAAACCAACCATTCCTGGAGCCTTATGTTCTTACTGTTTGCGGAAGAACCATACAGAGGATATTTGCTCTCTGAAAGAGATGCATGAACGAAGATAGAAGGATGAAATGCAAGATTTAACTTGCTAGAATCCAAAATGACAACACAAGATATTGGACCAAAGCCTAGGGAATTTGGTCCTAATTTTGGTCCAAGGAGGTTTTCCTCTCAAAGTTACAGAGGACGACAATCTGACAGTGGTCAGAGATAAGAGGTGGAATGTTATAGGTGTGGAGAGAAGGGACATATCTCCCCAAATTGTCCAAACCCTAGACGATATGTGGATTACAAGCCCTTATGTAGCCGATGCAAAGGTGAAGGCCACACTGCAAAGGACTGTTCGAGTCCAGCCCCTGTAAAGGTCAATGCCATTGATAACCAACAGAAGGTACAAGAGCCTGCCTCCAATTTGGTAGAGTTGGAAGTTGCCGTTGTCATGCACACCAAGAAGAAGGAACCAGTTGCTTAGAATGAAAATAACTCTCCTGCCAAAACTATGAAGTTCCACCTGCCAATAGAGGGATAGAGCAGTACAGAACAGAACAGTGTAGTACATAGCACTGTAGTGCCATAGAGAGTTACAGAGACAGTCCCAGAAATAGGACCGGAGATCCAGGAGATAGATGATACATAAGAACTTCCAGAAATAGAAGAAGTGCCGATGCTGCAATTATTAGAAGAAAAAGGAAAGATGAAAATGGGTGTAGCCCCATTCCCCAGCCAGCTGGAGAAGACTGTGGATCCTATCAAAGATTATGACTTGGTCAAAGACCTAGACACTTTTAAACCAAACCTAACATTTCGACAATTGGTGATGTTATCTCCCAGCTGCCGAAAGAAATTCAAAAGCATCTTGACAAGAAGACGTGGACTAAGGATCGCTCCTTCAATAGCAACCAAGACCAATAAGGCCACGGAGCGTGTAAAGAAAGTAGATGTGGCTAATGCCTTCCTAAATCCTGGAACCCCAGAGATTAGTGTATGGATAGAAGGACGCTTTATTTCAAATGCATTGATTGATGGAGGCTCATCAGTAAACATAATGACAGATGTGACAATGAAGAACTTAGGGTTGCAAGGAATTCAACCTACACAGTGGCTTATCAGATTGGCAGATCAAAGTAGAATCAAACCGTTGGGCATCCTCCCATATGTAAAAACAACCCTTGCTGGAAGAGATTATTGGCTGAAATATTTGGTGGTCAAACCAAATTCTTATGGGACCTCATACCCTCTGTTGTTGGGAAGACCTTGGCTTTTTGAAGCAAGAGCCAGGATGGACTGGTTCAAAGGAACCCTAACCCTAGGCAGAGGACCCAACAAAGTGGTACTAAAGTTGTATGGATTGCAAAAAGGCAATGGATCCACATCCATCGAAGTCATAACTGACTCCTCCAATGAGGTAACAGATGGTACATCAGGAGACGAAGAGGTTGTCAAACAGATCTTTCCTAAGAAAATAGAGGCACAGTCCCTAACAGTGGGCAATGTAAGCCAACTACCAAGGGAAGCAAAATCCTTGTCCATGGGAGAATACCTCCTGCCACAACTAGAATTAACTTTTGAAATCACCTCTGACAGTGAAATAGAAGCATGGATGTACTGTTCTCCCTGTTACATGACAGTTGCAGAGACAAAACATATACAGAGTAGTAACAGATACATAGACAGTCATAGATACAAAGACAGAGCAGATGCAGAATAAAGACATAGTAGGAGTAGAGACAGAGGGAGAAGCAGAGTCAGTCACAAAGATAGTGACTGTAACAGAAACAGAAGCAGATGCAGAGGCAGAAAATATGTTTTTCTCCTACAGAGCCTCTACAGAAGCAGAGATAGAGCCTCCAGAGGAAGATGTTAAAAATGATGAGGAAGAAAATGAAGCAGGTTATGAAAGTGCAGATGAAGATTTTCCTCTGATAGAGGATGATCTTGTTGATATCCCTACAGAGACCTCAGAGGCCGAAGATCTCAGGGTATTGGATGGAATGACCATGGTTCCATTTGGGTTGATCAATGGACCACAAAGTATGCAGAATCTGTATAAGCAATGGATTAAAAGCATAAAAATTAAGTTCACTAGTGGCTCTTGTTGCCCTGGCTGTTCAGTCTAGAGAAAAGACGATGATGATGCCCCCTGCCAACAAAAGCTATAGCTATCAAAGCCACAACCTCTAGAAGGCCCGTGCTATGTGACATTCCTGGACGCATCCTCTAAAGATGAATACCTAAGTCTAGAAGAAATTACCACTCACACAAAAGCAAACAAAGCTCTAATACCCTTTCAGCAACCTCAACAGACAAATGAGTCATCTATTCAGAAGGAGGACACTGGTTCTAGTGGAACATCAGACGAGGACACTACTTCCTTGAAAGAGTCAGACCTCTATCTAGAAGCAATCCGTGGGACATTTATCCATGAGTGGAAGGTAAAAGACAAGTAACGTTCTTGGATATTGATGGTACCGAACGTCACCTGAAAGTGGGTCTCAATCTTTCAGAGGGAGAACTAGTGGTCATGCGAGAACTACTAAAAGAGAACTTAGACGTGTTTGCTTTGTCATATAAAGATCTAAAGGGGATTGATCCCACAGTATGCCAACATCACATTGACCTAGAGCCTGATGCCAAACCTGTAAGGCAAAGGCAAAGGCGTATGAATCCTAATTACTCTACTATGGTGAAGGCCGAATTATTGAAACTTCTTGAAGCATAGTTCATTTATCCAGTGGCTAACAGTGAATGGTTTCACCCATTGTGGTAGTACCCAAGAAGAATGGGAAACTTCTAATATGTATCGACTTTCGAAAGCTCAAATCGAAGATGAAGAAGGATCATTTCCCTATCCTTTTACAGACCAACTGTTGGACACAGTGGCATGCCATGAGTTGTATTCCCTCTTGGATGGATTTAGTGGATATAACCAAGTCCAAATCGCAGAAGAGGACTAATCCAAAACAACCTTCACCACAGAATGGGGAACATATGCCTATAGAGTGATGCCATTTGGGCTCTGTAATGCTCCTACCACCTTCCAATGAGTAATGATGGGTGGCTGCCTTCTAGAACCATCTTCATGATTTCATCGAGGTGTATCTTGATGACTTCTGTGTCTATAGCTTAATCCGTGATCACTGGGGACACCTAGAGCAATGTTTTGACAGATGTCGAGAGTATGTGATTTCTCTCAACCCTGAAAAATGTGTCTTTGGCATCTCATCAGGAGTTCTTCTGGGCCATATTGTCTTTACACAAGGGATTGCAATAGACCCTGCAAAGATTGAGAAGATTGCCACCTTAACAGCACCAACAAGCCTCAAGCAATTGAGAGGATTTCTTGGCCATGTGGGCTACTACAGAAGATTTATTGCACATTTTGCAACCAAGGCAACCCCTCTACACAAGATCCTAAGGAAAGATATTGATTTTCTTTGGACTAATGACTGTGAAGAAGCCTTTAATACCCTAAAACAATGCCTTATCCAAGCACCTATCTTGCAGCCTCCTGACTGGACGAAGGAGTTCCATGTGCACATAGATGCATCAGTTGAAGGGCTAGGTGATGTTCTATGTCAAAAGGGCCCCTCTAAATTAGATCAACTAATATATTATACCAAGCCAAAAGGTCATTGATAGGGGATGGAACTACATAGTACAGAGCTTGAGTGCTTGGCAATGGTGTTTAAATTGGAGAGGTTTCGACATTATTTGTTGTCAACACATTTCAAGTTCTATATGGATCACGAACCCGTGTCCTTCTTGATGAACAAATCAGATATTAAAGGACGACTAATGAGATGGTTGCTTCTATTCTAGAAGTTCGGTTTTGAAGTGGTCACTAAGCCTGACCGTTTCCATGTCCTAGCCGATCATCTGTCACACACGGATCCCTCAAACTGAAGAAGAGGAACATGATGATCTCGACCTTCCTCATGCTTCCTTGTTTCTAGTTGAAACAGTTAATCCTTGGTATGCAGACATAGCCAACCTCTTGGCAACTCAATAGTATCCTCCTGGCATCTCAAGCTGTGAGAAGAAGAAGCTTGTGTTAGAATCAGCCCCCTACACTTTGCTAGGTGGTGCACTGTACAAGAGAGGCAAAGATGAAGTATTGCGAAGATGTGTTGCAAGGGATGAAATTGGTGTAGTATTGAAAGCATGCCATGATGAACCTGGTGGACACTTCGCAGGAGAAGCGACAGCTAGGAAAGCTTTGTTAGTAGGATACTGGTGGCCGACCCTCCACAAGGATGGATATGATTACTGCAAGAGATGTGATGCTTGTCAGTGAATGGGAAAACCTACCAAAACAAGTGCCATGCCACTGCAACCCATTCTTCCCCTAAAGCTGTTCAAGAAGTGGGAGATTGATTTCGTGGGTCCCATTGATCCACCTACCAGACGGAAGCAAAACATATACATCCTTGTATGTACGGATCATGTCACAAAGTGGTGTGAAGCTAAAGCTCTGAAGCGGGACGATGGTAACAACGTAGCCCTGTTCATATACGAGAATATTATCATCCATTTTGGCAGTCCCCTTGAGCTGGTAAGTGACAGAGGTACTCATTTCCTTAACAAAATTATGGAGGAGCTGACGGAGCTGTATAAGATCCGCCATCGCAAATCCACTCCCTATTACCCCAAATCCAATGGCCAAGTTGAAGTCACCAATCGCATCCTTTGCTCGATTCTGACACGAACAATTCCTTAACAAAATTATGGAGAAGCTGACGGAGCTGTATAAGATCCGCCATCACAAATCCACTCCCTATTATCCCAGATCCAATGGCCAAGTTGAAGTCACCAATCGCATCCTTTGCTTGATTCTGACACGAACGATTGCCGCACATCGTCATGACTGGGACGATCAACTTACAGAGGCCCTCTGGGCGTACAGAGCCTCCCATAAGGCAGCTACATGACACACCCCTTTCAAGCAAGTGTATGGTACAGAAGCCGTCTTCCCTGCTGAACTGGAATTGCCCTCTTTGCGAGTGGCAGTTAAAGAACGCTTGGGAGATGATGAGTCACTGCAACGCTGTCTCCTGCACTTGGAATGCTTGGATGAGATACGGCGGATGGCCCTACAGTGCATGGAAACCACTCAAGCGTGACGCAAGGCCTATCACGACAATTTCATCAAGCACAAGGAGTTTAAAGAAGGTGATCTTGTCCTAGCCTATGATTCGAGATTTGGGGGCAAGCTTTAACAACGGTGGATGGACCCGTACAAGGTACTTACTGTCAATCCTAATGGCTTTTTTCAGGTGTAGACCATTGATGCCTCTGATGATCCCCTCCTGATCAATGGCTATCGTCTGAAAAAGTACTTCCCTCCCTGGGGATCTTGACAATCACAATAGAGCTACCCTTCCCCTTTTGGGCATCGCACTGTCCTTCTCGTCGTGCTTTTGATAGCCCTTATGATTCTCCTCATGAGGCGGTCTCGTTCTACTAACCCCTCGCAGATACATCTCCACCCGACCTTATTCTCTTCTTATCTGATCCAACAACGGTGGCGAGGTTGGTCCTGACACATGATATTTCTACCATTCTCTTTCTTAACAAAAAAAAAGGAAAAAGAAAAAGAAAAAGAAAAAGAAACAAAACTGTTATGGGAGAAAAGGAAGAAATTCCCTGTCATAACAGGCCTCATTCCAAGAAAAGGTGGAAACACCCTTGGGAGGGAAGCTGACTGTGGAAAAGGTGGTAACTCTCCGCAGTTTAGGATAGCTGACTCATCAGCAGAACCTTTCCAGCAAGTAATTTGAAGCTACCTCCCTTGGTGCGCTGTCTCTGCAATATCCGTCCATCTGCCCTTCTTAACAGAAGACTTTTCTTACAACTTATTGAAGTACCAGACTTGTTGGCTGCCTCCTTGTGTACGCCTCCTCCTCAAGATCCTGATGACAACAACAGCCGACATGATCTTCATCACCAACCCCTTGAGTGATGCGAGCTTTCATCCTAACAGGATGGGGTTGTGCGTATGGACTGCCCTCTGTATCTATCACAGTGTGAGATAGAGGGTGGGGTGAGTGACCAGTCTTTCCCTTTAAATCAAATGAGAGGTGAGATGTGTGAACTGAATGTTGTACGCATGGGATGGGCCTCTCAATGCACAATGCATGATCTGTTGTTCTTGTGGATTGCACCATAAGGCTCCCTGGCCTTCCTTCTTGCACTGTATGATGCTGGCCCAGGGTGGGATACACAGTTGCACCATCAAAAGCGCACAAGGCATACGCCCTCTGTACAAGTGACAACGAGGATTACATCAATGGGTTTCAGGAATGGGCTGCCCTCTGTATCTTTCAACAGAGCATGAGACAGAGGGTGGGCTGAGTGTGACTAGCATTTCTTCAATCAATTATCAAGAGGTGAGGATTGAGGGATGTTACGACCATTGGAGTCAGGTACGTTCCCATTTTCCTCTGCACCAACGGGATGGGTCTCTACCATCAGCATAGGACACGTCACTCTGTTCTGTACACTGCATTGCAAGGCTCCCTGGCCTTTCTCCTTGCACCTATGCCAGACGGGTTGGACGCATTGATGCACCATCAATTGTGCACCCTGACATACTCTCTCTGCACCATTCCCTTGTCAATTTCTAAACCAGGTGTGAGCTCTGGGTTTTCATCATTATTTCCTCGAGTGATGTTAGTAATGGGGCGAGTGACTGCTCTTTCATTCCATTTGTGTGATCGTGAGTTGAGTGCAATATCCCTCTTCATCGACGAATTTCTGGCGATTTCTTCAACAGCTATCTCCTTGGGTGCTATCACGTGGTTCTTGCCACGAAGGACGTGTGCTGTGAAGACACCTTGTTACCTCCTGCAGTCGATGATACAAGACGCACCCTCGATAGTCGACATTACTCCTTGGCAATTTGGGCCAAGTTCTTCTAACCCTACACCTTTTTTTTCTTAATGATGGTCATGTCTTAAGTGTGGGGATGTTCATGGTTGGTCTGATATATGGTACTCGGTCCTTGTTGTTCGGTTTACCCTTCCTGCTAAGGTTCTAAGTGTGGGGACGCGTCCCTGTGCGTCTATGTTGCATATCCCCATGCATATACCCTGCTATGAGCATGTATCTATGCCATGACTTCATTTTACCCTGATGGGATCCCTTCCCCACTCTTTCATTCTATTTCACCTTGTCCTCCGAAGATGTTTCTTGACCGTTTTCCTTTATTCTTTGTTTTGTGATTTTTCTATGTGAATGCACCCTATGTTCACTGAGAATCACATCCAACCTTATAGATGTATTCGTCCCTTCAAAGTGCCCATTTTTCCTTTTCACCAACCCTTGTTCCGACAGACGGTTCTAAAGTTATTAAATTTTGAAGCAATTCACATAAATTGGACGGTTTTCCATGTGAACACATCTTTATTGCTTCGGAACCGTGATATGATGTGCTAGCCCTATCCTACCCCTTCCCCCTGACATTTTTCCTTTTTACTACATGTCATTTCGATGCACGATTGGTCCATTATTAATTTTTGCGAGTTTTCGGGCCCTTTTCGTGTCTATTTTTCACATTTTTCCATGTGAATATGCCCTATTTTAATCGAAATTCCATTTTAACTTGACAGCCGTGTCCTGGAGAAGTAGGAGTAGTCGTGGTAGGAAAAGACATCACTGGTGGTGACTATATCCTGTTCTGCAAGTGAGCATTCCATCTCCACCTCTTTGTTAGTGTAAAAACCGCATCGATAGTGTCCTACCAATCTGTCTTCAATCTCATAGGGTGCATATGGTCCTCTATTAGCTCTCCCAACTTATCCTGAAATGTAGGATCAATTGCTCGTAAGAATAACTTCACTTTCTATGATTTTAGAGCTCTTTGCTCTAGTGCATCCAACTGGTTGTATCGCTCTTCAAATCCTGCAACAAGTCCTTTGTTGGGATGATAAACCCACTCTCTGAATGTCTTTCGTGTAGCAGTACCATAATCCTCTAGAAAATATTCATATTTGAGCGCAGGTCTTTCTCCCATTTTTTTCTTTTTTCTCCCTCCTCTTCCGATTGCCGGATTTTTAGTTATTAATTTTTTCGAGTGTTTTCGGATGTGTTTTTTTGCGTTTTTCCCATGTGAACCCTTACTACTTTCCCCCAAACCAAGTTTTGATGCACCAGACATATGAATCCCTTTCTTTTGAACATTTTTCCTTTTTACTGTTCTCTATTCCGATGCACAGTTCTTCCCGTATTAATTTTCGAGTCCATTTTCGGGTCAGTTTTTGGATTTTTTCCCATGTGAACACATCCTATCTTGATCAAAACTATGTTTTTCCATGATAGGGTTGTTGAATACATTGTTTTGCACATTTTTCCTTCTTTTTGCCCTTCATTCTGATGCACGGATTTTTCGATATTAATACCCGTATGTGTTTTCAGGCTTGTTTTTTGCGTTTTTCCCCTGTGCACACCCTGATTTTGCCTCGGACCTGGTGTTGCATGTTTCTATCATTTTTCCCTCATCTTCAGATACATTTTTTCTTCTTATGGTTTTTCGATCCGACGTATGGTTTGGGTTTTATTAATTTTTATTCATTTTTACCGTGTGGCCGCGTTTCTTGTGTCATGTGTGAACGCGCCTGTTTTTGGTTTTATGTGCCTCGGAACGCCCCCATGACCTCAATGCCTCGCGCATCGCATCCCTGCCTTGTCTGATTCCGCCAATGCAATTTTTTTTACTCCTGCCCTGTGCATGCGTGTGGGACGGGGGTGCGTTCCTTTTTCACACCCATACCCAATTTATTTTTATAAAAAAAAAAGAACAAAACCAAACACACATAAAAACAAAACAACCCACATTACATTTTATTTAAAAAATAACAAAAAAAACTAACTAAATAAAATAAAACAAAAAAAACATCAAAAAAAGAAAAAAAACAACCACAACAACTAATTAAAATACTCATATAATCAATTTAAAAAATAATATAATAAAAAATAAAAAATAAACAACAAACAATTCATTTAAAAAAAAAACCCCAAACACCCATCTCCACACAACCCTACATTTTTAAAACCAAATAAGACAAAGAAAAGAATAGAAATTAAAAAGAAAAAAAAAGCAAAAAAAAAAACCTTCTTTTGCTTGTCGTCCGACTCCTACAGTCCACGTTCACCGCGGCCAATGCTCCTCTCCTACCCCATCCACCTCTTCCTTCTCTACTCCTCTTTTGTCCTTCTTCTCCACCCCCATCCTCTCCCACTGCACAACCTCTCGCCCTCTTCCCTCCATCTCCACCTTTCCCTCTCTGCCGCGACCAACCTCCCTCTCTGCGCCTACTCCAAACCTTCCTCTTCCGCGCTTTCTCCAAACCCTCTCCATCGTCACCCTCCCCTTCGCCTCCTCCAAACCCTCATCATCGCCTTCCTCTCTCCCCCTCCTCCTCTCCTCCCCTTCTGCTTCCACTTCCGTCGCCTTCCTCTCTCCCCCTCCTCTTCTCCTCCCCTTCTGCTTCCACTTCTGCCGCCTCCACCCACCCTCCCTCCCTCCTCGCTGCGTTGCGCTACGGCCTCTTCTTCCGCCAGCGCCGCCACCTCTTCTCCACTCCTCCTCTCTTCTTCTGCCAGCGACGCCACCTCTCCTCCTCTCCTAGTTAGTCTCTACTAACCTACTTGCTTTAATAAACTAAACTAACCTCCTTGCTTTAACAACCTAAACTAACCTACTTGCTTTAACAAACTAAACTAACCTCCTTGCTTTAACAAACTAAACTAACCTAATTGATTTAACCAACTAAACTAACCTAATTGATTTAACCGACTAAGCTAACCTAATTGACTTACCATACTTAATTCACCTAATTCACTTAGGTTACTCACTTAGAGCCCCTGTTTCTGCCCCTTCTCCCTTCTCCCTCCCTTGTTCCCACGCCGTGCGGCTGCTGTTGGTGTGCGGGTATGGTTAGCGGGCGTTCACGCGTGAGGACACGCTTTCGACTTGTCTGTGCGGTGGAGTGTTGCAGTCAGCCGTTCACACGCAGTCATCCTCTGTTGTTCACACGCAGCTTGGGTACCGCCTTTTAATTTTCACACCCGCAAAATACATAAAAACACATAAAAATAAATATAAACCACCTAAAAACTTCAAAAAGTCATTAAAATTCATTTAAAATCCAAAAAAGTACAAAAAAATTTCCTAAAAAATTCAAGAAAATAAATTGTAAAAAATTCAAAACTTCAAAATTCATTCAAAAATACATGGAAAATGAGTAAAATTCATTAAAAATTGATAAAAATTCAAAAATATTTCCAAAAAAATTCCGCAAAACCCATTGCTCCTTTTTCCAATAATTTCTTAATTAGAAAAGCTTCCATAAATGGCCAAAGTATTATTTGAAGTAAAAATCCTAAATTTAATACTTCACCTGATGAAAATTTATTTTAAATTCCAAAAATCAACTAAAAAATCATGGATAAATTACAACACATTGTTGAAACTTGTTGGATTGTTGAAATTCCACCCTTACACTTCACAATATATTCATGTATCCTATATCCTGATTTAATTATTATTATAAAAAGAAAGGAAAAAAAACAAATAAACCAAACCAAACCATATACAAAATACAAACACACCTAAAATACAATTTAAAAAACCACAAAAAATAAAAAATAAAAATAACACAAAAACACTAAGGTGCTTTATTTTTTTCTGGTCAGTGGCGTTTGTTTTTTTTTTACTGGATTCCTTGCATTTGGGAATTGCTCAGTGTGCCTTCAGTCTATTGCATACACATCCCTACTAGGTATTTATTTTTTAAGATTTATTTATTTTCATCATTTCTTAACTACAATTAATTGCTAAAATGAACTATATTCACCCACTTTTCTACGGGCGTTCGCGCTAAACACACAATGTTCTAATAATTTAAAAATCAACTAGCCATTCACTTTACACGCACTATGTGCGCTTAAGAGGCATCTTAATTAAATATTAAAAATGAACCAACCGTCACAAAAAAGCACGCGTTGGCAAAAAGACGCTCAATATCACAATTAATTTCTAATTCATTTAAAGACCCCAGTCTGGGAATCGCAGTCCGGGTTTCGTTAAAGCACCATTTCACCCTAATAAATTGTAATTAAAATTTTAAGAAGGAACCGTCGTTTTCTTATTAAGGTTTATAACCTAATAAAATGTCACCCATTGTAAACAATTTCTTAAAAAGAATCCTTCATTAAAACCATTTCCCCTCACTATACTTTTTTCTCCCTTTTTAATCAATACGCTTCGTGGGATGGGCACGTAAAGTCCTCTAAGTTGAAATTGTTGGTCAAAGTTATGGTCAGGTCTTAATTAGATTTTTATGGTATTATGGTTTGCTTATGTGCTACGATTACGGGTGCGGTTTGAAGTTTTTCTTTTTTTTTTCTTGCCTGATACAGGGTTTTGGGTGCCTGCTTGTTGCATCGCATGAAGTTTTCGGTCGTATATGTGTAGAGGTCATGTGGAAATTTTTCTAGGATGTGGGTTGTTTGGGGTGGTCAATTAGTTAGTTACGTCTATGTGTGTGTTCTTCTTTTGATTGATTTCTTTTTTATAGCTATTTTGGTTGTTTTGCAGGCATTCTTTGTGATTGTTTGTGTTGTGGTGTGTGTGTTTTCCATCTGAATGGTGCCTCACGCTCCTCCTCCTATCTAGTATGTCCCGTTGATTAGTAGGGATTATTCTTCCCTACTGGCTTTTGAGCCTATAGCGAAAGCAAGACTTGCGACTTTCGTGGCTCCTTCACTCCCATTGATTCCGGATGATCCATCCCTGTGTGATGAGTTTCTTGCATCATACAGTAAGAATTCGGGCCTGGTTCATGGTGCTTCCATGGTATTGACACACCGAGGGTTAGAGAAGGCTTTGTCTCTTCTCTACAAAGGAGAACCCTTTGTTACAGCTAGACAATTATTTTCCAATGATGAGATTTTCAAGCTGTTGCATAAGCAGACCAAAGAGATTCTAGATGTCAAGAAAGTGATAAACACTTCAGGAGTATCTTTTCCATAATCACTGATCCTCTTTGGAAGTTAGTCTACTAGTTCCTCCAAGACAGGTTTATGCCTGTCAAAACACCATCCTATTATTTGTCCAAAGAACTCTTCACAGCTTCCAGGATGGTGTTAAAAGGGGTGACCATTGATTTGAGTACTTACCTGCTTACAAAAGATGGACCAATATTTTGTCAAAGTAACCAAAGGGAATGCACTAAATGTCACTTATGGTTCCTACTTATATGCTTTCTTGACGTACTCAGGCCTTAAGAAGGGTGCGCTACCACCTCCTCCATCTGATCCAGTACCTCCTCCTCCACCTTTAGAAGAGTCAGAACCTATTGACATAGAGGATCTTGATTCCCCTCCTCCATTGGTCATTCAGCGGAAGCGCTTAAAGTGTGTGGCAGATAAAACTCCCTCAATCATTCCTTCAGTTATAATTCCTACTACATCTAGCAGAGACCTCCTTGCCTCCCTTACATGCAATAATTTGTTCAGGGCACATAGAGAGGGTTCTTTGGAAATATCAGTCCCTTCACTGAACAGTTTAGTGTCAGGAGATGCTATTCCATTCCTTTGTAATGGCATTCAGAATTTGATTGAACTTTTAGTACAGCTTGTGTTCAACAGCTGTATGCTTCTTTCTATGAAGAACTGATGCAATCCAAAGACCAGTTGCATAAGGCAACCTTAGAGTTAGCCTCTGCTAAAGACACACTTGCAAAATTATTTAAGCAGATGGAGCCGCAGACCCAAATGATTGAGACCCAGAGAGAAGAAATATCTTCTTTGAAGATTCAATTAGCAGAAGCTCAATCAGAGGTCACTAGAGTCTCAAAGGAGAAAGAGAGAATGTCCAAAGAAGCTCAAGAGTTTCAGACTCTTTTAGATGCAAAATTATCAACTTTACAGAGCGCTCATAATATAGTCGAATCACAAGCTTCCCAAATCAGGTAGTTGCAAGACCAACTAGCATAGTCAGGGTCTGTTCCTCTAAGCCCCAATGTTCCTATGATTCCTTCTATCTCTAAGCAGGACTTGGTAGTTCTCCAGAGACAAGCCACATTGTGTCCATTGTTTCAAGATAAAGTGGAAAGATTGCAGTCCAGGATGGATTTGTTATGGTCTACATTTGAGCACTTTCACGAGTATGTTTCTCCGAACCATTCTTTCTTTGTCCACTATTAGTTGCAAAAGTTGGCCTTCTATACGAAGCTTTCAATGATGGATCTTCCTCTTCCAGAGGATGGTTGGAGTGGGGCTTGGTCTCCTGATTTGCTGACAAAAGTGGTCCGTATGGTGTTTGAAGATTCTGTGACGATAGATACCATGTTGTTGTCTTACATGTATCTATGAGGTGATCTGCTGATTTTAGATGATGTAGATCTGGCTTGGTATGTGGGGGATGTGGTTTTGCAAGTTGTTTTGTATGTCAACTATTTGGAGTTGAGGATAGAAGACATGTTCCAATGTTATTCCTCAAAAGTGGCTACTTGCCCTGACAATTCATAGCATTCAATGATCGATTCTATGGTCCTGAATCAACATCAAAATACAGCTTCTACTTATGTGCAGAGCACTAGCTAACTGAGGGTGGATCTCCTAGCTTATCTTTCCAAAAACCATCCATTTGATTCATCCTTTTTTTATGCCTATTAGAGAAGATCTGTCCTAGGTCCCTCTGTTCCTACCCTATTGTACTACCAATAAATGACCCATCGCTATGATACTTATCTTTCCCTTTATCAAACCAACTCAGCAGCTATCTTACCTCTTCTTTTCCAACCTCAGGGTTTTCCTCAAATTCCTATATTTACCTATTGTTCTTTCATTGAAGATTGAGTTTTTTCCCCTTCTCCACCATGCCCTTTACCATCTATCCATATACCTTCTACTTTTCCTGCTTTTCAATTGACACGTTTCCTAACTGATTTACTTAAATTTTCAGCCACTCCTTCTTTAGCTTATTCCTATTTTTATGATTTTGCCTACCCATCTCTTCATCCTCTTTTACTTATTCCACTTCCATCTCCTGCCACTTCTATTTCTCAACCCCCTCAGTTGGTTAGTGAGTACGATGGATTTAATCAATATATTCAGAGAAGAAGAGAATGGAGCTCGACTGATTCTCTCACAGGACCCTAGATAAACTGGCCAATAATTCCAGGGGACTGGACCAGTGCTAGTCAAGCATACCAGAATTACCTTCATTTTGCTCACCAATATTCACAATCTCTATATCCTTCAGTGAGATTGACAGCTCATTTTGCTTGGTATCTAGCATACATGCATAGGCATTCCCATAACGATCAAAAGGCCATTCCAAAGCTTTGTATGAATGTCAATGTGAACATTGATTCTATTTTCATGCCCTATGTCTACCTAGCAGATACCTTGTTTTGGTAGAAAGGATGTGCTGCGTGCAGTTCTTTCAAAATCCTCCCAAGACATTTGTGGATGAGTCCTTCTTCATGGATTGTTTTCGAAACCACCAAGCCTTCAAAAGGGATCACCTTCATTGATGCCTTTGCAATGTATTTTGGATGATTCTTAATGATATATATATGTCTTTTTGGAGGTGTCATTTAGATGGTTGTGTTAGTGTTTGTGTATGTGTTGTAATAATTGTATGTGATGAGTTCGTGCTGATTGAGAATAATTTGTTCGAGAGCTCTTTTCAACTATTGATGGTGGAAAGACGAAGAAGAACCTCTTATATCCTTTACAAATTTGCTATGACTTTTAATTGTTTATCAGATGTGTTAATGAATAACGAAGTTTTCCTTTAGTAGTTTTTTTTTTCTAGAGATATAGGTGATAAGTTGGGGTCGTGGTTAAGAGAGATTGTTGAAGATCCTACAGAAGATCAAAATTGAGCTCTTTAGTGAACTTATATTCTTCTTTCCTTAGGTCGCGATGACGCTTCCTTTCTAAGTGTGAGGATATATTGAGAGTGGAAAAAGACTGAAATTTTGACTGATTTTTGTTGTTTTTTAGGACTGAATGATTGATTTTTGATGGATTTAGAGTGATGTATGGTTGATAATGGAAGTGTTTGAGAGTGTTTTGGATGATATTGATTATGTTTTGGAAGATCATGATGATTCTCAGTGGAAATATGAAGCTCTGTGAGGTTCTGATTGGTTCTGTATACCTTTTGTATAGCTTCTATTTTGTTATGATTATCTTCTGTATGAAGCATGGATTGATGATTGATGAAGATTGAGATATTTTGAAAGCCTATTGAATAGTTTTTGATAGTTTGTAATGGTTTTAGTATGAGTTATAAGGTATTGATGACCTTCTGTAACCCTATGTAGACATTTTGTAGAGCCTTTGTCTCTACTCTGTTAACTGTTGTGTATCTACTATGGTACTGTACTATACTGTTCTGTAGATCTTCTGTAAGTGTTCTGTAGAAAGTATGTGTGACTTTGGGAAAGTTTTCTAACTTTTGGAAAGGATGAATCTAAGTTCAAAAGAGCTAAAACAAATGGAAGAAGTAGCTGCTGAAGACTGAAGAGAAGACTGAGTGACAGTGACAATAGTGAGCTATGAAGGGACACTGTAGTGGCTCTGGTGCCTCTTCATATGAGACATACCTCTTGGGAGGTGCATCCACGACCTAAGAAGGATTATTGAGAGTTATTATGAGAGTATTGTAGTGAGGATATGATGTGAGAGAGAGAGAGAGAGAGAGAGAGAGAGAGAGAGAGAGAGAGAGAGAGAGAGAGAGAGAGAGAGAGAGAGAGAGAGAGAGAGAGAGAGAGAGAGAGAGAGAGAGAGAGAGAGAGAGAGAGAGAGAGAGAGAGAGAGAGAGAGAGAGAGAGAGAGAGCCAATTCTATCAAAACAGTGTAACTGTATATGAGAAATTGAGAGAGAAAACAATGAAGACATTGAAGATGAATACTATGTGATTGATTGCCATTCAAAGATGGTGTATTGTTTTATGTTCATTGTTCTATTGAAGGATTTTATGAAGATGTTGAAGATTATGGTTGATTCTATCAAATCCGTGGGAGATATCTACTATGATGCTGCGTGAAGATTTGCTGTTTTCTTTGTTTTGATGATCAAAAGAATGAAATAAAAGCTTGTTGATGTTATGATATAGATTTTCTTGTAGTAGAATCCCCTTTTCCTTGGTGTTCCTCTTGGGGCTCCAATGGGGGGGTTCTTACAATAGAAGGATCCAAGGCTTCCGAGACCATTAGCTGACATTCCGACATCTGATATGCTAGTATTAAGTTTACTTGCATGGCATGTATTGGGACTTGATTAGTATGATTTACTTGTAATAGGGTACCAAAACCATGTCATACAACTTCACAATTATTTTAATGATAGTGGAGTGAATGAAGAGCCTTGTACCTATCCATGCCACCTGGTTTGGGGAGCCAGACATTAGGGCCAAAAACGCTTCAAAAAATGCACTTTTGTTAATCACGGGATTAAGGAAAGGGCCAAAGAGAGTTCGCCATGTGTGCAAGAATATGGTATTCTTGTCTCCTCTTTTTTAGAGATAGTGGAGTCCATTTCGTGATTCTCTCTTCTTTTTTAGCCAAAACCCCTAAAGTCTGACATGTTTTGGAGTCCCAAAGACGTTATTTACTTACAAATCTGACAAAATACGTGATAGAGATGTGATGAAATTAATAATGAGTTTTTTGAAAGTCGGGAGATCTTTCAATATTGTTTTTAGCGCCCAATACATACTCATTTGTATTCTTGGCGCTACTTTTTACTTCATTCACCCCTCTTTGAGCTTCTTTCTCTACGCTTTCATTCTTTTCATGGCTTCCTCCAGGCGCCCTTCTCGTTTAATACACTCTTGCACAGTCTATAGCCAGGGAGCAGATGGAAATTTTGAGCCCAAAACCTTTGCTGTAAACGATTGGGTTACCATGCTGCCATCTTGCAAGGGCTCTCATAAGGTGAAAAGAAGAAAACGAGATGATATGAAACATCGCTGGAAGGGGCGTATCATTGCCTTCAAAATTATGCCCGAAGGCTGGTTTGTCAAGGTGCAACATGTTTACATGGCCAAGGATATGCACTTGCCTCCAAACGAATGTGTTCCCCAACAAACACATTGTAAGTTATTAGTTGAATAACGTATATAATTCTTTCCATTTATGCAAGTTCTAACAAACGGTTCGTCATTGTAGATATCTTTCCATCAACAAGTATTGAATGGCAACCTGTGGAAAGCCTAAGTGGGACTTTCCATGCCATTCATAAGGTATTGGCAGACATTATTTATGCCGATCAAACTGTGTCTTTTTTTAGTGAATGCAAGGTTTTTATATATTATGCACAGTATGTGGTTCCCTCTAAAGCGGATATGTATGGGAATATCGAAGATTTGCCATTGCCAAGTCTTTCATCTCTAAATTGGGAGATTCCTGACAAGGTAACGGTGCAGAGTTTCAAATTCAAAATATTTCAGGATATTAAAAAGTCCATGACAACTGGAAGGATCTCAAGAAGAATATGTTTATCATGGTTTGTACCCCTCCATATCTTCGTGGCTTGCTTCAAGACAACAAATTTACAAAGAACGAAGGTATCCTGGCTAAGTAGAAACTTTTCGGAAGAGGAGCCTGCCAGCACTGCGAGAAAAAATGTAACAAGTTGGTAAAAAGGGGTCCCTAAAAAAACCAACAATATGAAAGAGACTTACATTCACTCCATCTATCTTGAGTATCTTTGAATCTATTGTCCTGCAGACATTTGAAAAGCACTCTTTTTCCATAAGTATATGTATGACTTTGTGACTTTGCAATGGTACTTCTTGTTAGAGAGAGCTATATGGTTTTCTAGGATCAACAATATCCTCATATGTGGTGTCCAAGAAGGTAGTTAGGAGCCTGCCAGCACTGCAAATGGAAACATGTAACTAAAATAGATAATCAAATAAAATAAATAATTAACCAAAAAGCAAGCAGTATTCCATTCAACCCACATTCTTCCTTGGCCATGGATACCACTTAGAGAGTTCATGAGGATAATTTCTCTGGTGAGTGTATCTGATGTAATAAAAAAATTTATGGTAGTTGTGATGGAATCAAAAGCTTTGAAAGACATTGTTATATTTGAACCAAATCTAAAAAAAAAGACATTGTTATATTTGAACCAAATCTAAAAAAAATTTCCATTGATAACAGTGGATCAACAATACACAATTTTAGAGATTTATTGGCTAAGAGATGTAATCAATGTCCTAAAGCTAATAGCAAAAATAAAGGAGTGTTATTTGCAATCAATAGCACAATTATTCTATATACTAAAATTTTTTAGAGTCAAAATGCCTTACCTTATGCAATAATAAACTACAGAATCTAACAATTAAATATCCTTTTTACAACTAGCATGGACTTGTTCTCATGAGATATGCTAAGATAGTCCTCTTCCTCAGAAGTGCAAGAAACATTAATAACCATTTGCCCATACACCTCACCCATTCTCTTATAATTAACAGGTCCAAGTACATCGATTTTCTCTTGCAAACATCATTCTCGGTACCTTATTCTGCTAATCATATTAAAATCTTTATTCATTAGGGTGATCTTATGAGCATGACAGCAACAATGTAAGGATAATTCATAAATTCATAAAGTCAACCATGTGAGGATAAGTTGATATGACGCGAGAGCAGCAAAGCCAAATTTTCGCAGTGTCATATTCGCACCGTATCGTGGAGCAGTTCATACGGCGCGAGCGTGGCAAAAAGCATAATGTTTGGTACTATACTTTTCACTGCATATCATGGATGACTTGATATGGTGCAAGAGTGGCACAACAAAATCTTCGTAGGGGTGTCGGAAGGAGTAAACATGCGCGTGCAAAGTACACCCCCCTTGTAATGACTTATTTTTTGTGAGATCTTAAACCTATCAAAAAAATTCAAAAAAAATTTCATGAGTTTATTAGGCTTTGAAATTTTTTTAGAAATTTTCTCGGATACCCATATTCGCGTTGTATCGGCAATGCTATTTTTGGGTGGTTTTTTGGTGATTTTTTGGGTCTTTTTTAAGCATTTTTTTGCTTAAAAATATTTTTAAAAATAGCAAATGAGCTTAAAAAAATCTTAAAAAATTTCTAAAAATTTTTCAAAGCCTAATAAACTCATAAATTTTTTTTTGAATTTTTTTGAGCTCTTTTGCTATTTTAAAATTATTTTTAAGCAAAAAAGGCCTAAAAGAGATCCAAAAAATCACAAAAAAACCACCCAAAAATAGCATTGCCGATACAACGCGAAACACTCGGATACCCATATTCGCGTTGTATCGGCAATGCTATTTTTGGGTGGTTTTTTTTGTGATTTTTTGGGTCTCTTTTAGGCTAATTTTTTGCTTTAAAATATTTTTAAAATAGCAAACGAGCTCAAAAAAAGCTTTAAAAATTTCTAAATTTTTTTCAGAGCCTAATAAAGTTATGTAAATTTTTTTTGTGAAATGGAGACTGATTATTTTGATGGTCTTTTTTTTGTGAAATTGAGATATATTACATTTGAAAAAAGATATACAAGGATAAAGCATCAATAATGTAGTGATGCTTTCAATTATAAAATCAGTCTCCTTTAGAATCAGAGTTCTGAGAGAAAGAAATAGATTCAAGTCCTTTCTATTTCTTCTTACAAATCAAGGGAATAAATCTTAAGAGATTTGCTAGGATATGATATCATGAGTAGTATCATCCCATGACATCAAGCCACCATTTATGTATTGAAATCTGATAGTGCTAATAAGAATCACAATTGAAGATATTGAAACTTGAAACCCCATAGTGCTAATCATAGTTGAGGGTATGATGAGAAAAATACTCCCAAGAGCTAATATTAAGTAAGAAGTTGTATCCTTCATATTCTTCGAAGCATCCTGCACACATAAAATCATCTTAGTCCTAAAGTTGATATGATACACAATATCACTAATACTTCTATCTATTACTTGTTTAATTTTTTAATATTTTAAGAGATAAAATTGAATAATAAATATTTTTAATCTATTACTAGGTAAATATTTTTATCTCCCAGAAATCAAAGTACTTCCTTTCTTCTAATTATAATATATTATCCTTGTCTTATCAATTAGTCCTTGCTAAAAAGTTGATATTACAACACTGTATAATGAAGATATTCTATTTTCAAGTGTCAAGATCAAAGTGAAAATTTTCACTTTCTATTCTATTAGCTTAAGGATTATCCTTAGTATATCTATCCCTACCAATTTGCATCAACACCATGGGACTCTTTTACCCATTTTCTTATGAATCAAATTGAAGAGATTGAAGAAAAAGCTTGGATTTAGTTGAAACAAAATCTTACAGAATGGATATCTTAGGGGTTGAAGTAAAGATGCGGCTTGGATGTCCCAAACTAGTTGGGTCTGCTGAAAACTAACAAGATGATCTCGTTTCAGGTCCATGGAGGACCATATCTCTATAGCTCAATCGGCAAGTAAGTGGTATTGATCCTCTGTGTAGAGACTCTTTTGATTGTTGATCACCTTCTCAAGATTTTGTGAAAGGAGATGAAGGGAGACGAAGGGAGACCAATACACGCTGCTGGTAAGAACCGGACGTGATTTTGGTGAGAAATTTTACGACAGAGTAAAATCTACTTTAAGAACTAAGAAACAAAGTGAAGAGGAGAGAACGATGATTCAAATGAATGTAGGCGAAAAAAGAAGCGTGATTTTGGTGGGAAACGTGATAGTAAAATATTCAAAATGAAAGAATAATGACCGAAAAGTGACCTCTGACATGAGTTAATGTCCTTAGGCATTTAATGGCTAACCTCTTAAATGAATAATAAATTCTCTCATTAATCACGTCTGAATGGCCAAATTTGGAGGGTTCATTATTTTAAAACCTCAACTAATTAGTAACTTAATCATTTTCTTACAAGTGCCATTTTTGAAACGTTTTTGGCCCTAATGAATCGATTGGGCAACATAATTTCTATTTGGATACTCTAGTTCTCTGATGCATTTGCTTCAGGGAACAGTCTATGGAATGCAATTGATGTTGACATAGGCTTTGTCTAGCAATGGCCATCGTACTTTGCTCCATACCCTCCATTGTACGCATATTGTCTGCTATCAGTGGGAGCTCGTACGCCACATTGCCATCATACAAAACTAGGATCTCCTCCACTCTCTCTATAGCGCTCATATTTTGAAGCAAATGACGTAACACTCAGTGTTGGCCCCCCAAAGACATTATGTACTCAACCACACTTACAGCATAAGAGGATTGTCGTATCTCCTCCTCTTCCACATCAAGCATGATAGGGATGGTTTTGTTTTTTGTAGGTGAGGCTTCCATAGTGATGGTTGTTTTCTCAATGTTGCAAGGGCTCTGGGTGAGGTCTATAGTGGGGG